>NC_053489.1:77814018-77841518 GCF_905171775.1 Rana temporaria
TTTTTTTTCTATTATTGAGAGGAATGATAAAAGAGAAAAAAAAAAAAACAACACACGACCGTTTTTAATGACGTGAAAAATGTCATTTTTTTAATGATCATTAAAAACGATCATGTGTGGGCTCCAGAGCATTTTTCGACGTGAAAAATGACCATTAAAAAATTAGAATTTTCGTGTCGTTTTTTCACGTTGTCGTTTTTCACGTCGTGAAAAACGGTCGTGTGTAGGCTTTAAAGACGTGAAAAAAAGGCGCATGCTCAGAAGCAAGTTATGCGACGGGAGCACTCGCTCTGGTAAAACTACCGTTCGTAATGGAGATAACACATTCGTCGCGCTGTAACAGACTGAAAAGCACGAAGACTGAAAAACGTGAATTGTCTCTCACCAAACTTCTTTTACTAACACGAAATCAGCAAAAGCAGCCCAAAGGGTGGCGCCATCTGAATGGAACTTCCCCTTTATACCGTGCTTTGCTCAAATCTTTTTTCTTTTCACGATCGTGTGTATGCAAGGCAGGCTTGACAAGAATCACGTCGGAAAAAACTTTTTTTCTAGGACATTAAAAATGGCCGTGTGTACGCGGCTTAAGAGGCATACGTTTGGAGACAGAAAAAAAAACCTAACCTAAACTTTGTAAAAAAAATGCTCTACATGAGCGTTTTTTACTCCTGAGAGAACAGACGTTTTTTTATACCCAGTGTGTATGGAGCATTACAGTACCAAGAGACACAAGAGGACTGTAACTCAATGCTGCTTCTTTTAGCCAGCAGCAGATATCCCTGGAGAGCTACCGGCTGGGGAGGTCTTCTTCTATCCACAGATAATAGTTGTGATCCACCTAAAAAAAGAAGCACATGGTTGCAATGTTCTATCATCCAATGGTATCTTAAAGCGGAGTTCCACCCAATAATGGAACTTCCGCTTTAAGGGAAGGTGCCCCCCTAACATGCCACATTTGGCATGTCATTTTTTGGGGGGGCGGTAACACTCTTTTTAGAAGGTTTCAGCTCCCACTTCCTCCCTGGGCACCGCGGCGCCGGAAGGAAGGTCACCTCTCCCCCTCCCTCTCTGAAATCATCTGGGACACGTCACAGGTCCCAGATAATTGCTCGGCCAATCATGGTGTGCAGCATGGCTCGTGCATGCGCAGTGCATGCCCCGCTGTGAAGCCACAGCCAGGCGCCCACAGTAGTGATGCCGGCGCCGCGGAGAGGAGGGGGGAGACGAGCGGGGCTTTAATTTTAATATTTTTATTTTAGTAGGAACTCCGTTTTAACTGGTATTTATTTTACTCTACCCAGGGAAAACCAAAACAGCTATCAGATCACAAATCCAATGCTGGGAAAATAAATTGTGCATGCACTTGTTTTATCTCTTCCTTCCTTGTGCTAAATAAGTCAAGGCGAAAAAATGAAACCAATAACAAGTCTGAAAGGCCAAAGAACTCCAGTAAACTTACAGAATATCAAATTATGCTCACTCAGCAATTTTATTTTTTCAAACAGTAAACAGTCTAATGCCGCGTACACACGATCATTTTTCGGCATGAAAAAAAAACGACATTTAAAAAAATTATTTTTCGGGTTCTGCAAAACGACAAAACATAAATTCGAACATGCTGCATTTTTTAACAACGGTTTAAATTATGTAGTTTTTCGGCTTGTAAAAAATGATCGTGTGTGGGCTAAAACGACGGTAAAAACCCACGCATGCTCAGAAGCAAGTTATGAGACGGGAGCGCTCGTTCTGGTAAAACTACCATTCGTAATGAAGTAAGCACATTCATCACACTGTAACAGACAGAAAAGCGCAAATCGTCTTTTACTAACAGGAAATCAGCTAAAGCAGCCCCAAGGGTGGCGTCATCCGCATGGAACTTCCCCTTTATAGTGACGCCGTACGTGTTGTACGTCACCGCTCTTTGCTAGAGCCTTTTTTTAAAATGATCGTGTGTGGGCAACGTCGTTTTAATGAAGAGGTTGGAAAAAACTATGTTTTTTCTACATGCCGAAAAAAGTTGTTTTTTTCATGCCGAAAAATGATCGTGTGTACGAGGCATCAGTGCCTGTGCTGAGGTTTACAGATGGCTTCCCAGCAGGTGTGTACATTTTTATATATTTTTTTCCTCGAGATGGTGGTGCAACGCCAAACACCAAAAGTTAACCAAAAAAAGTGCATGTGAACATACACACAAAAAAAAAAAGTGCACAAGGGTATGTGACTTGGCCCCCTCCTGAAACTGAAGGGCCCCTCCCTGTGCAAGACTCCTGACAGGGGTAATGCACATTCAGGTCTACCTAGCCAAAAGGCCAGGTAGACCCTACTCCTCATGATCAAAGTCGATCAACAAATACTGGGTGGGAGGCTCTCCAGAGGATCCCATGCACATAGTGATACTCAAAGCACCCTCAGGGTGCCATTTCCTGGGCTCTTTGCCTTAATGGCCAATGGCCAGACCAGGCAGCACTGTTAAAATCATGAGGCGCTGGGTCCCTTGCAATCTTCCACATCTAGAATAATTGGCAGAGCACCCCTACTGAACACTGATGAGGATGGACACTGAACTTGGCCAAAAGGCAAAGAAAAGGGGGTACAATGAGGGATGGGGAAGCAATGACTAGACTGTAGGATATAATTGCATTGCAATGTCAAAGTCATGACCACAACACACAAAAAGCAGAATTGGTTTTCCTTTTGGCTACAGGCCTAAGATTTTGTTGCACATAACGTCTGCTTCCAGAGAACATAGCCACACACAAGAAGTAGACCCAGGACTGTGTACTACAAATAAGTTCCTGAATTTTGGATTTGTCCTATTTTACCACTACTAGGCACCGGGGCCCTATAAAATCACAGTGCGCACTCACTTGGAACCAATCATATTATGGTACAAGGCAAGAAAATAGGTGTATTTTAAGTAATGGAAGGGATTCTATCATTATCGTTGCTGACCGTGAATATCAATACTAAGCCAATGTCTCGGAACAGGAAAGCATTTGGGGAAAATAAAAAAAACCCTATCTGCATACCGTATTTGCCGGCGTATAAGACGACTGGGCGTATAAGAGGACCCCCCAATTTTCCAGCTAAAATGTTGGTTTTGGGATATACTCACTGTATAAGACGACCCCTCACTGTGCCATTATACATGCTGCACTGTGCCATTATACATGCCTCACTGTGCCATTATTACATGCCTCGCTGTGCCATTATTACATGCCTCGCTGTGCCATTATTACATGCCTCGCTGTGCCATTATTACATGCCTCTCTGTGCCATTATTACATGCCTCGCTGTGCAATTATTACATGCCTCACTGTACCATTCCATTCCCTGCCTCGACGATCTGCCTACCTTCTCCTGTTTGCAGCGTACAGACGGCGGCCATCCATATTCAAAAGCCACGCCTCCTCCTCAGGCTGTTCCGTGATAGGCGAACACAAATTTTCCCAGCAGAGCCTCTGTTCAGTGTTCCGCCTATCACGGATGTCCTCTGGTCCGAGGCCGATGATGATAAGGCATCAGTGATAGGCGGAACACTGAACAGAGGCTCTGCTGGGAAAATTAGTGTTCCGCCTATCACGGAACAGCCTGAGGAGGAGGCGCGGCTTTTGAATAATGGATGGCCGCCGTCTGACACACAGGTACCCGGCGTGTAAGACGACCCCCGACTTTTGGGGCATTATTTTAGATGCAAAAAGTCATCTTATACACCGGAAAATACAGTACTTTATCTTGGGCAGCCGCAAAGCACTGACACAAGTGTCTCATCACAGCAGCCAGGCAATTGGCATTTTGTAAGGGAGAGCCTCTAGGTTTTAGAACCCTTTTAACAAAAGTAGAAACTTTCCAAGCCCTGGAGAATGTTTTTCTTTAGGCAGAATATTGCGTGGAGCTGCATATTTCCATCTGCTTCTTGACAACCTTCCCGGGCTGGAATTATCCGTAGACTTTTAGTGCTGGGAAAGATTCCTTCAAGTCTTTTTTCTGTCAGAACTGCTGGCAAGACCATTCGTTTCTCTGCATGGGTCTGACAGAGAGATGATGAGGAATCTCACAGAAGAGAAGGGTTTTTGGCCAGATTTTCCTGCTGCTAAGATGACTATATGTTACAGTTAAAAAGTTAAAACTGTCCACATACATAAGACACCAGGGCAAAGCAACAGGTTTAAAAGCATTTGTTACCCTAATAAAAATAAAAAATGAATAAAAAATAAATGGGATCCTGTTCCTTTAAAGCACGTTATACAGCACAGTGCTTGTGCCGTGTAATTTGGCCCATTCTATCACCTGAAATACCTGGCTGATCCTGCCTGGTTCTGCCCTCCCCCCTGTAAACTGACCACAGTTTATTATGGCTGTTGAGCCCTGACACAGTGGTCAGTTTACATGCCTCCATCATCCACAGTTCTCCTCTCTCCCCTGTCCTCTCGCCACCCCCCTCCACTCCTGGGGCTAGAATAACATTTACATGTTTATATAATTCTCTCTGTTTCCTAATTTTGTGGGCCATTGCGTGTGCGTTTTATGTAAAAAAAATGTCGTCTATACTTTATGTCAGAGCGCCGCTCATGTGATCGGCCGTCTTTCTCCTCCTCTCGACTGACCTCAGCAGGGGATTCTTGGCCCCTCCGGCCACAGCTGTCAGATGGAGAGAGGCGGCCGGTCACGTAAGCGCCGAGGGCCTCTGACATAAGGTAAAGACAACATTTATTTAATAAAAACGCACAGACAAGGGCACACCGAATTAGGAAACAGAAGATTACAGTATATAAAAAGTATATAGTGGCTTAACAACCACTTTAACTCTCCCAACTCGCCTTCCTTTCCTATCACCCCTCCCCCACAATTATCTTCTAGAAGTAAAAAAAAAAATCACTGGAGTCATAGCTTACACAGGACTATGAACTCCTCATGTGACAGCTTGACTGGCCCCACTGCTGTCACATGCTCCTCATTGCTCCCAATTGCATAAAATATTTAATATTCATCATTTGCTGCCATAAGGTGGAACTCCAAGTTCCTTTTTCAAAAATTTACCAAACCAACAAAAAAGTTTTACTGTAAAAGAATCCGGTTTACGAACGTTGCAGACTTCTGAAATCATATACAGTGTTTGTACTTCTTTTCTATAATCTTTAAAAAAAAAATTGCCGACACTAAGATTACACACACAGCTGAATGATTCAGAGAAGTGTCTTGTCTCTCTCCAAACGTCTTCAGGCTGTTTATTGGTAAATGCAGTTTTTTTTAAGGGAGAGGTGTTTTGTAAAGAAATTCTGACGTGCTCTCTCATTAGAAACCCAAAACACGTTGAAAGTCCATTCACAGCAGCTACTGCATTACAACACATGAGCTGGTGTGTGATGCGGTGTATGCACTGCCAATCCCAGCACATCTCCATGCTTACTGTACTTTTTTTTTAAACTTTATTGAAATGTCACACGTGTTGATTTACTAAAACTGGAGAGTGCAAAATCTGGTGCAGCTCTGCATAGAAACCAATCAGCTTCCAGTTTTTTTTTTTTTGTTAAAGCTTCATTGAACAAGCTCATTGGTTACCATGCACAGCTGCACTAGATTTTTGCATTCTCCGGTTTCAGTAAATCAACCCCACAGCAACATTTCAGGTCACCAAGTTCTAGTCCAGTGCGCGGCAATCGCAATGGGAAAAATAAAAAAAACACCCAAAACAAACTGCTGCCACAATTTTTTTTTAAGCACACAGCGACTGCACACCACCGCAACGTGGTATTGTGAACTGGCCACGTCAGGGACAAGGCAGTGAGGGTGCGCTGGAATAGCCACCCAACACAGTCCCACCGCACCTGGTGTAAATAGACCACAAGACATGTCATGGATACAACCTAAATTATAATATACAGCATCTTTTTAAATATTTAAAACAAGTAAAGAAATTGTGTTAAAGGAGTTCCGCTGAAAAAAAAATATTAAAAAAGCCAGCAGCTACAAATACTGCAGCTGCTGACTTTTAATATTAGGACACTTACCTGTCCTGCAGTCCAGCGCCATCCGCAGCAGAGGACGAGTGATCGCTCCTCACTCTGCTGCCCCCCGCTATCCTCGGTGAGGAAACCAGGAAGTGAAGCGCTCTGGCTTCAGTGCCCGGTTCCCTACGGCGCATGCGCGAGTTGCGCTACGCCTGCTGATTGGCTCCCACTGTGTACTGGGAGCCAAGTGCTCCCAGAACACAACGGGGGGGGGGGGGGGGGACGGGAGGTGACGTAATGCCCGCAGTCTGCCCGAGACTGTGGCCGGAAGTGGGTTCTGTCTTTAGACAAGTATCTGCACCCCCCTTCCCCCTGAAAGGTGTCAAATGCGACACCGGAGGGGAGGAGGGTTCCGATCAGTGGGAGTTCAACTTTAGGGTGGAGCTCCGCTTTAAAGTGGATATTAAGTGAACAGCCTCAGATGATATATAGGGAGATTTGTTTCATCTCCAGTGTAAGTTTTACATGTATATCTGGTGTCTTCACATTTATATACCGTTTAGAAAGTTCAGATCATGTTATGAGATTTTCTCTTCCTGTTTAACACAGAGTGAGATGTCTGGGCATACAGCCAAAATAACTAAAATTGCTGATTGGAGGAAAGGCACACCTTCACTGTTCTGCCCTTATCATAGGCATAGACTCTGAGGTGTTTTGTAATAGGACTAGCTCCCTGTTAATCTATTTTAGCAACCTCCCTGGACTGAAGATTCAAGCTGCTTTTATCTGATGTGTCCGAGAATTTGTCAGGACTTATCATGCTGATAACAGAGGAAATGTTCAGGAGAGACCAATGGGACTTAGCTCTTTGAAGAGAGATAACAAAATACTGAAGATATATGTGCCCAGCTCAAATTCCATGAATTAGGTTTACATCCACTTTAAACAATATTTTCCCTTTTAAAGGAAAAAATGAGGAGCTAGGGATCAGCGGTTGTCATGATAATGTATAGTGTTTTTACAAATGATTGATCAATCGATCACACTAAACTGCATGAATGTTCTTTTCCACAATTTGATAACGTTTGGGAACCTTGGGACCACTCGAGATACGGGACTCCTGTGCCACTGGCCTCACCTTAGTCTTTTTTATTATTCCCTGATTTATGCTGCTAATGTTTACCTTGGAGTCGTTTGTTCTATATTATTTTGTTAATCTGTGCAGATCACTATTGTGACCTGCATACTTGGACACTGTATTCTTGTCAGCTGTTTTTACGTTCTCTTTTGAGAAATCTCTTTGATATCATTATGTTGATGTTATCATTCTTTTGTACTTTATGATTCAGTTCTGTACTATGTGCTCCTTAAAATCCAATAAAAATACAAGTTTGAAAAAAAATGCGTGAATGTAGGAATATGTCCTGCTGGCTAATTGTATTTTAACAGCCCGCACCTGCGGCCATTAAAGTACCTGAACTGTGGTTAAATCTGATTGGATCGGGCCTTTGGCTGTCAAATTTCCCTCCAAATTCAATTTTCTGAAGGAAACGGCACCATTTTTTTTCAGATCCTCAGAGAGTTATTTTCCATGAGGTGCCATGTTGAACTTCCAGTGACCAGTATTAGAAAGTAAGAGCGATAACACCAAATTTAACCAGTTACCGACCGCCCACTGTATATATACGTCCTCTTTTTAAAGATGGATATCTCGGTAACAGCAGCAGCTGCTGCCACAACCGAGGTATCCATCTTTTCAGTGGGCGGTCCGGTAAACGATAATGGCGGTCTCCGCCGCGAGATTGCCGTTATCGGTGGTGGGAGAGGGGGCCCCTCCCCTCCCGCCGCTCTCACCCGCCCTCCACCGCTTACCGGAGCCGTCGGTAGCGGCGGAGGAGATCGGGTGCTGCTGCCTGATCAGTGAGGACTTGAGTGAGGGCAAGATGGCCCCCACCCGTCCTCATAGCTTTGCTGGGTGGAAGTGACGTCAAAACGTCAGTCCCGCCCAGCGTCTTAAAGAGACAATTTTTTTGTTGTCATTTTTTTAAATGACAATTTTTTTTTTTTTTTCTTGCATTTAAGTCTAAATATGAGATCTGAGGTCTTTTTGACCCCAGATCTCATATTTAAGAGGACCTGTCATGCTTTTTTCTATTACAAGGGATGTTTACATTCCTTGTAATAGGAAAAAAAGTGATACTTTTTTTTTTATTATTTGAGTGTAAAAAATTATAAAATCAATAATAAGAAATAGGAAAACAAAAAAAAAAATATTTTAAAGCGCCCCGTCCCGACGAGCTCGCGCGCAGAAGCATACGCGAGTAGCGCTCGCATATGAAAACGGTGTTCAAACCACACAAGTGAGGTATCGCTGCGATTGTTAGAGCGAGAGCAATAATTCTAGCCCTAGACCTACTTTGTAGCTCAAAAAATGCAACCTATAGAATTTTTTAAACGTCGCCTATCGAGATTTTTATGGGTAAAAGTTTGACGCCATGCCACGAGCGGGCGCAATTTTTAAGCGTGACATGTTGGGTATCATTTTACTCGGCGTAACATTATCTTTCACAATATATAAAAAAATTGGGCCAAATTTATTGTTGTCTTATTTTTTTAATTCAAAAAAGTGATTTTTTTCCAAAAAAAGTGCGCTTGTAAGACCGCTGCGCAAATACGGTGTGACAAAAAGTATTGCAATGACCGCCATTTTATTCTCTAGGGTGTTAGAAAAAATATATATATAATTTTTGGGGGTTTTAAGTAATTTTTTAGCAAAAAAAAAACTGTTTTAGTCTTGTAAACGCCGAATCTGAAAAACACCTTCTGTCCTTAAGTGGTTAACACACCTGCTCCCCATTCACACCCAAGACCTTGTAACACCAACGAGTCACATGACACCAGGGAGTGAAAATGGCTAATTGGGCCCAATTTGGACATTTTCACTTTTGTTGCCAGCGGTTTTAACATTAAATGGCTGTGTGTCAAGTTAGGGGACAGCAAAGTTACTGTTATACAAGCTGTACACTCACTACTTTACATTGTAGCAAAGTGTCATTTCTTTACTGTTGTCACATGAAAAGATAGAATCAAATATTTTCAAAAATGTGAGGGGTGTACTCACTTTTGTGAGATACTGCATTTATTTCCAGTATGTATATAGCCCATGTTACTATGTTGAGCCATTGACGTTTTTATACAGATTTCCTACTGCCCATGTAAAACAATAGCACCTTGGCAAGGTCTTTGCACTAGAGGCCAGAATCTCTTCTCTCTAAAATGGAAGTATGGCAGCTCTGATGCTGTTCTGCCCTCTATAAGCTTTACAAAAATGTCACAGTAATTTCCTAAAAAGTATTCACTTTCATTAAACGGTTACCATCTGCCAGCTGGACCAAACTGCCCATTTCTATGCTTGGCTACCAAAGACATTACCCATGCTCTTAATGTCAATGACTGCATCCCTTTACATTTTTATGTTTGTAGAATTTTCTAGGGGGAAAAAAAATAAAATAAAAAAATTCCAAGTAGCATTTACTATTCTCAATCACAGCAATCATTCCCCCCCCCCCCCCCAAGTGTTTTATTTAGTGTCACGTTCCCCTTTTATTAGACACAGATTTTATGCCAATGGCGATTTCCTTGCCAGCATGTTAAACCCTTGTTGACACAGCCTGGCAGCACATGGCCCCTTCCCAGAGTCTAACTACAGATTCAAGATAGTAGAAAACTGTCTTGCTTCTTGCAAAGTGAAGGCGATGAGTGAGCAACATTACAATCCACTAAACATACAGGGCCAGATTCAGAGACGAGATACGCGGCGTATCTCCTGATACACCATCGTATCTCTGAGTGCGGTCGGTCGTATCTATGCGCCTGATTCAGAGAATCAGTTACGCATAGATATCCCTAAGATCCGACTGGTGTAAGTGTCTTAGGCTGCATTTTCAGGCTGGCCGCTAGGTGGCGCTTCCGTATGTTTACGCGAGGAATATGCTAATTAGGTAGATACGGCGATTCAGAAACGTACGTTCGGCGGCGCTATTTTTTACGTCGTTTACGTTAGGCTTTTTTCGGCGTATAGTTAACCCTGCTATATGAGGCGTAGCTAATGTTAAGTATGGCCGTCGTTCCCGCGCCGAGTTTTGAAATTTTACATTGTTTGCGTAAGTCGTTCGCGAATAGGGCTGGACGTAATTTACGTTCACGTCGAAAGCAATGACGTTTTGCGGCGGATTTTCGAGCATGCGCACTGGGATTTTTTCACGAACGGTGCATGCGCCGTTAAAAAACAACGTAAAATACGCGGGGTCAAAGCAAATTTAAATAAAACACGCCCCCAACATCCCCATTTGAATTAGGCGGGCTTACGCCGGCCCACATACGTTACGCCGCCATAACTTAGGGCGCAAGTTCTTTCTGAATACGGAACTTGCGCCCAAAGTTACAGCGGCGTAACGTATCCAAGATACGTTACGCTGGCCGGATAGATACGCTCAGGTATCCGAATCCGGCCCACAGGATTTAACAAGCTTTTTTCCCCCTTTTAGCATATCAGGTGGAACCACATACCCCCCAGATACCATGAACACTAGTGGTAAAGCCAGTTGTACCCCTGCCAATCAACTTTTCAAAATGATTGTTTTAGCAGCTTTGAAGCGACTACTTGCTCAGTTGTTCTGATTTGTGTGCAATGATTCAAGATGACCTGTTACACCAATGATGGATTTTAAAGGCCAGATGGATCACAAGATCCAAGAATGGCAGAAGCCTAGAAGATGTCCACAGGCTTGGCATGATCCGTTTTATCATTGGGGTATGAATACAGCTCACTGAATTCAGGGGTTTTCCACAGATTAGAGATGGAAACCCCCTAAAAAATAAACATGCATTTAATCACATTCTCAGACGCCCATGAAATAAGAGATCAAGAGAACTGATGATATTAGGCCTGACAGTAAAGCAGGAAGCAACATCTTCATACAAACATCTCAGTCATCGCAAATTTGAGCTCTAGCCAAAACTTTGTGGATATGTTCAATAGAATGAGGAAAAAGTTCGATTCTCTGTCAGGCTTTTAGACCAGCTTCACACTGGGGTGGTTTTCATGCGATTTAGCGCCCAAGAATAGCCTCTGGTAAGCGACTGAAAACCGCCTCCCATTCATTCCAGTGCCCTTTCACACTGGGGCGGTGAGCCTGCAGGGCGTTTCGAAAAAGTCCTGCAAGCAGCATCTTTGGGGCGGGTTGGGAGCGCTTCCAAAATGCCCTGCCCAATGGAATGAATTGGGTAAAAAAGCACCCCACTAGCGGCCAAAAAGCAGGCAAAAGCGCCGCTTAAGCAGCGCTAAAGTGCCGCTAAAACGAGCAGCGCGCTTTTTGTGTGAAAGCAGCCTTACTGTTGCCTGTGACTGCATTCATGAGATTTCTACTTCCTCTTTTGTGATCGGAACAAGAAGCGAGTAGAAAACTCTCTAATACCCCGTACACACAATCGGAAATTCCAACAGCAAAAGTCTGATGTGAGCTTTTGAATGGAAATTACGACCGTGTGTAGGCTCCATCAGACTTTTGCTGTAGAAATTTACGCCAGCAAAAGATTGAGAGCTGGTTCTCAAATTTTCCGCCGAAAAAATTCCGATCTTCTGTAGCAATTCCGACACGCAAAATTCCAACGCATGCTCGGAAACAATTTGACGCATGCTCGGAATCATTGAACTTAATTTTCTCGGCTTGTCGTAGTGTTGTACATCACCGCGTTCTTGACGGTCGAAAGTTCAGAGAACTTTTGTGTGACCGTGTGTATGCAAGCCAAGCTGGAGCGGAATTTCGTCGGAAAAACCATCCGACGAAACTGGAACACTAAAATAAAAAAAAAAAAATAGAAAGAAAAAAAAAAAAAGTTTAAATGAAAACATGAAATGTTTAGATCTAGGGTTGTACCGATGCCCATTGCAGATACTGAGCATTTGCTCGTACTCATGCAAATGCTTCGAGTGCGATTTGAGCCCATACAAAATGAATAAGCTCAAATCACACTGTAAACAATCGAATGCGAATTAAACAGGAATGTAGTGCGATTCCTTTCCAATTCACAATCGGATTCCCCAACCGCTCCAGTGTGAACCCAGGCTTGGGATAGTGGTGCAGGAAACCAAATGCGATTCAGACAGGAATCGCAGCCCATTCCTGTTCAAATCGCAATTCTCTGCAGTGCGATTCAAGCCCATTTAATTTGTATGGGCTCCAATTGCACCTCAAAGGTAATCGGTGAGTACATTACCGAAAGTATTGGCACTCATACTCACAGGTAAAAAAAAACGGTATTGGTGCAACCCTATTTAGCTCCTCTGTCGAGTTTCTATTCTTAAAGTGAGACTTTAACCAAAACAACTTAAAGGAGTTGTAAAGTCTCAAGGTTTTCACCCTAATGCATTCTCTTTTGTTATCAGAAGCGAGAAGAAAACCGCTTTAACTGGAACACAAAAAAAAAAAAACAACAATAGAAAAAAACACGTTGAAATGAAATGTTTAGATCTAGGGTTGTACCAATACCGATGCTCATTGCGGATACTGAGTAATCGCTTGTTTTTCACCTTGATGCATAGAATGAAAAACCTTCTGTGCTGCAGCAGCTCCCCAGGTCCCCCCTTTTTCTTACTTGAAACCGATCATCCAGCGCCGAGCAGGAGCTGGAGCCGCTGTCTCCATCCTCATTGGAAAGATTGATAGCAGTGGAAGCCATTGGTTCCCTCTGCTGTCAATCAAATCCAGTGACATGGGAGCCAGGGCTGAGTCCTGCTGTCTGTGTCAATGGACACAGCAGAGGGACTCGTGCGCGCGCCCGCACAGGTGCCCTCAGGGAATGCGGGTCTCCGTGGGGGCACCCAATGAAGAGGAGCACCCACGGGACACTCCAGAAGAGGAGGATTGGGGCTGCTCTGTGCAAAATCCTTGCACAGAGCATGTAAGAATAACGGGATTGTTAAAAAAAAAAAAAAAAAGAACAAATCACTTTAATAAAAAAAATAATGCTCTTTAGCAAGGAACATGCATTCCACATTTATAAAATATGCTCCCAAAATTTGTGTGCTCTGTAAATTGCCTTCAGCTTTGTTCCAGTTTCTTCTTGCTGGAGGATGCCGTTTCCCTGAAGCCCAGAGCCCCTGAACAGCAGTAAATCATAATCACTGAACTAAACTCATCGATTTAACAGTTAAAAAAAAAAAAAAAATATGTATATTCCTGGAATGCTGGGATTACCAACATTTGCTTTTGTCCCTAAACTGTCAAACCATCAGATGGTTGGTGTCGTAAGACTCGTAACTGATCACATGTGCAGCTGCCATGGCTGTTAAGGATAGGAGGGTTTAATTCTGCTTAAGGCCCCTTTCAGACTGGGGCGGGAGCTGCGGTGGCGGTATAACGCCGCTAAAAGTAGCGGCGCTATACCGCCGGGATTGCCGTGGAAATCAGCCGCTAGCGGTGCGGTATTAACCCCCGCTAGCGGCCGATAAAGGGTTAATACCGCCCGCAATGCGCCTATATAGAGGCGCATTGCGGGCGGTATTGCCGCGGTTCCCATTGTTTTCAATGGGAAGGAGCGGTGAAGGAGCGGTATACACGCCGCTCCTCTCACCGCTCCAAAGATGCTGCTGACAGATTTTTTTGTCTCCCGCCAGCGCATCGCCTCAGTGTGAAAGCCCTTCGGCTTTCACATTGAGGTAGCTGGGCAGGAGTTTTTCAGGCGGGATAGCAGCGCTATTTTTAGCGCTGTACCGCCTGAAAAACTCCTCAATGTGAAAGGGGCCTTAAGGCTGTCAGCAGATGGCCCTCTACAAACTTGGCAATGCCCAAAAATGAGTTGAGCATGTTCAGAGCGTGGATAAAACGGTGAATTACTGGATTTTAAAAATGTTTTACCTGAAAAAGGGGCAGGCCTGAAGTGATCTAACAGGACTTAATTTTCTGACAAAAGTTGCAATTTAAAAGGTCTCCATTTAAAGCGGAACTTCAGTAATTTTTTCATCTTTCCATCTATTGTTGTTTTAACTTTGGATAGTAAAACTTTTTTTTTTCTGACAGTAAATAGCTTATACAGTCCACTTCCTGTTTCTAGTCTAGTCTAGTAAAAAGCCTAGGCTTATGACATCATGTACAGCTCTCTCTCTCTCTCTCCCCTGAGAGTTTGCCAGGAAGGGAGGGGGAGGAGTCATAAAAGGGCCAATGAGAGCTGCAGGGCTGGAGGTGTGTCCTGTGTAAATCTAGGAAGTAAACAGGCAGCAGCTTTAGCTGCCCACAGTTAAAATGGCTGCAGCCAGACTCAGTGGAGGGAGATTTCTGCAGCATATTTGGCAAGTACAGAATCACAGTATATAAAAAAATTAAATGCAGAGTGTTTGGAGGGAAGCTTCAGAATGGCAAAGATGTTTTTATTACAAATTATGTGAGCAGACTGCAGTTCCTCTTTAAGAGATTTCTCCTCACAGCTGTCACCAAAAATGGAGGCAAAGTGAGGGGCCCAGAAAGCAAAAAAAACTGACCCTTTCCCACACTATCCAAAGCTTTTGGAAAGCAATACAGCTTTAGGAAACTTAAAATGGCAGCCAACATTAAACAGGCTACACAGCAAGATGAAATTGTGTCATGGCAGACATTGCAAGGATAGTAGCTGCTATTGGGTTAGGGCCAGGGGTCAAGTCCTGGGGAAAAAAGTGTGGGAACTCCCACCCAAGATCCACTCCCCCACCAAAAAAAGAAAAAGAAATGATACGCTCATATGCATAATTACTAAACTGCATGTTTTTTTCGATCCACTGTACCTTAGTAATCCTTTATGTTACTGGCCGCTTCCTGTATATGGATTTATCGGGTAGTGTGCGGGTATTCTGCCACTTCCTCGATGCCACAATGAATGTCTTCTGAGAGCTTTTGTCATTGTTCCCAGGAGACATTGCGAGTTATCGCGGGATTTAGAAGAACTTTAAAAGCGGAGGTTCACCCAAAAAACAAGTTTATAACATTACATTCAGTATACCTCAAACATGTACAGTATGCCGTTTTTTTTTTGTACATACGGTATTATCAGTATTTTCCTCCCAGGCCTCTGGGTACTCGCTCCCGCGGGAGCGGGCGTTCCTGTGCAGTGCCGCAATGTCATCTGGGACTTCGCCCATATGATTGACGTGCCTGAGAAAAACTCCCCCCGGCGGATAAGGCGCGTCACAACTTTCCGAAAGTAGCCGAACCACGAGTCGGCTCTATATGGCGCCTGTGCACCGACTAGGAGCCGTGTAGAGCTGACTGCGCAGGTGTCGTATAGAGCCGACTCGCGGTTCAGCTACTTTCGGAAAGTTGTGACGCGATTTATCCGCCGGGGGGGAGTTTTTTTCAGGCACGTCAATCATATGGGCGAAGTCCCAGATGACATTGCGGCACTGCACAGGAACGCCCACTCCCGCGGGAGCGAGTACCCGGATGCCGGGAGGAAAATACAGATAATACCGTATGTACACCCCCCCAAAAAAAAACAACGGCATACTGTACATGTTTGAGGTATACTGAATGTAATGTTATATTCTTGTTTTTTGGGTGAACCTCCGCTTTAAGCAAGTTCTTTCTAAATCCTGCGCTAACTCGCGGCAGACCTCCGCAATGTCTCCTGGGAACAATGACAAAAGCTCCCAGGAGACATTGCGGCATCGAGGAAGTGACGGAATACCCGCACACTACCTGATGAATCCATATACAGGAAGCGGCCAGTAACATAAAGGATTACTAAGGTTCGCCTGCCCCTGACAGTGACTCGAGCTGGGCATCGCCGCTTAGTGAAGGATTGGCTCGGGTGGCTCGGCTGCTCTAGTCCTGCAAAGGGAACTGCGTTCCTGCTGTGAAAAAAGTGCAGGTACTCCGTTCCCGCAGGACTTGGGCCCTGGTTAGGGCACAGTCCTGATTTGCCCATCTGCATTCCCCTCACTGCACAAGGAAACATTATAATTGCATGTTTATCAGAAGATTGTAAATCTAGGATACGGATCCCTCTAAATAAGGCAATACCCTCTGAAGTCTCTAATTACATGAAACCCCCTCAATGCTCCTATCAGCTGCACACTATGATGTAATTCGCCTAGGTCACATGAGGATCTTGGGATCGGTTATTACTAAAAATAAAATGTATTTTGGTAATGCTGACTTATTCCCTACTGATTCTCGTGAAAGTTAAATTTCTGATAAGTAACCCTTTAATGCACTTATACTACCTCATCTGTTCTAACATTAGAGCAGAACCAAAAACTCTGCATTCCAGACTAATAAACTCCAAACCCCACAGAAAATGACAGAATCATAACAAATGCTCAATTCATGAAGATTTTCTGTCCACAAGACGCACCATCTTAAAGCTGTGAGCAGAAAGAGCATTGTGATAATGAGAGCCTATGCCAAAGAGGGCCTGTCATCATCCCTGCAGGGGACTACATATCCCGGCATGGTAAGGATGCCAAGAACACAGGAGAGGCCGGACATGGAAAAAGTATTCACACCCCTTGAAATTGTCCAAATTTTATCATGTTACAACCAATAACGTAAATGTATTTTATTGGGATTTTACGTGATAGAGCAGCACAAAGTGGCACATAATTGTGAAGTGGAAGGAAAATGATAAGTGGTTTTCAATTTTTTTTACAAATAAATATGTGAAAAGTGTGGGGTGCATTTGTATTCAGCCCCCCCTCCGAGTCAATACTTTGTAGAACCCCCTTTCACTGCAAAAACAGCTGCAAGTCTTTTTGGGGATGTCTCTACCAGCTTTGCATATCTAGAGTGAAATTTTTGTCCATTCTTCTTTGCAAAATAACTTAAGCTCTCTCAGATTGGATGGAGAGCGTCTGTGAACAGCAATTTTCAAGCTTTGCCACAGATTCTCAATTGGATTTAGTTCTGGACTTTGACTGGGTCATTCTAACACATGAATATGCTTTGATATAAACCATTCCATTGTAGCTCTGGCTGTATGTTTAGGGTCTTTGTCCTGCTGGAAGGTGAACCTCCAGGGATGGACTGGCCATTGGGACTACAGGGAGTTTCCCGGTGGGCCGATGGCTCAGTGGGCCGGCTTCAGTGACAGCGGACCGCCACTCCTCTGTCTCTCCCTTCCCTCAGCGCTCACCTCCTCTCCCTCCCCGCAGCGCTCACCTGGGGGGAACAGAGAAGCAGGGGGAGGACCAAAGGAGCAGGGGGGATGACAGAGGAGCATGGGGGAGGGGACAGACAGCCGACTCAACAGCTATGGCCTGGGAGTTTCTCACTTCTGCCTAATCTTGTCCCATAAGGGGGGCACTGAACTGATTCTTTGCCCCGGGTGAAATAATGTCTAGCTTCCCCACTTGTACTGCCTATAAAAGTACTTGTACCAGCCATTCTACTCTAATAAAGTAGAACGGCTAGTGGCTAGTGAAGGGGGAGAGGGTGCTTGGTTGGCCGGGGGGGGGGCGGTATTTGTCCGGCCGCCATGGGAGAGACCTGTCAAAGTGGGCCAGTCTGGAAGAAGTCCAGGGCCAAATTTTTGTCCCAATCCAGCCCTGTGAACCTCTGCCCCAGTCTCAAGCCTTTTGTAGACTAACAGGTTTTCTTCTAAGATTGCCCTGTATTTGGTTCCATACATCTTGCCATCAAATCTGACCAGCTTCTCTGTCCCTGCTGAAGAAAAACATCCCCACAACATGATGCTGCCACCACCATGTTTCACGGTGGGGATGGTGTGTTCAGGGTGATGTGCAGTGTTAGTTTTCCGCCACACATAGCGTTTTTCTGTTAGGCCAAATGGTTCAATTTTGGTCTCATCTGACCAGAGCACCTTCTTGCACGTTTTCGGTGTCCCCCACACGGCTTCTTGCAAACTGCAAAGGGACTTTTTATGGCTTTCTTTCAACAATGGCTTTTTCTTGCCACTCTTCGGTAAAGGCCAAATTTGTGGAGTGTACGACTAATAGTTGTCCTGTGGACAGATTCTGCCATCTGAGCTGTGAATCTCTGCAGCTCCTCCAGAGTTACAATAGGCCTCTTGGTTGCTTCTCTGATGAATGCTCTCCTTGCCCGGCCTGTCAGTTTAGGTGGATGACCATGTCTCGGTAGGTTAGCAGTTGTGCCATACTCTCACTTATTTTCGGATGATGGATTAAACAGTGCTCCGTGAGATGTCCAAAGCTTGGGATATTTTTTTTTATAACCTAACCCTGCTTTATACTTCTCCATAACTTTATCCCTGACCCGTCTGGTGTGTTCCTTGGCCTTCATGATGCTGTTTGTTCAACAAGGTTCTCCAACAAACCTCTGACGGCTTCACAGAACAGCTGTAATTTATACTGAGAATTAAATTACACACAGGCGGACTCCATTTACCAATTATGTGACTTCTAAAGGGCAATTGGTTACACTAGATTTTAGTTAGGGGGTATCAGGATAAAGGGGGCAGAATACAAATGCACACCACACTTTTCAGATATTTATTTGTAAAAAAAAAAAAAAATTAAAACCGTTTATCATTTTCCTTCCACTTCACAATTATGTGCCACTTTGTGTTGGTTTATCACAAAACATCCCAATAAAAATACTTTTTTACGTTTATAACATGACAAAGTGTGGAAAATTTCAAGGGTTATAAATACTTTTTCAAGGCACTGTACGTGTCACCAGCAGAAGTAACTAATAAAATCAGACAGAGTTTTGAATACTATGCAAGAGATCAATAGAGTGTTTAGTTCCACTTTAATGTATGGAATTTCCAATCTGATCACCTTTTTACATGACCAGATTTTTTTTTTTTTTTACCTGTGTAGCCCAATTTCATTGTTTAGCTTGTGTGTGCCAACAATGCATAAATATTAAAGGACAAGTATACATTTAAATAAACTCCTGAGGACATCTACACCCCCTTACAACTTACCATATTTATCGGCGTATAACACGCACCCTAACCTTAAGAGGGAAGTTTCATGAAAAAAAAAATTCCACAGCCCCCTGCGTATAACACAGGCACAGTTTACCCTCTATTTTCAGGGGGAAAAGGTGAGTGTTATACGCCAATAAATACAGTAGTTCAGCAAAGGACTCAGTACATGAGCCTCCGCCTATTCTTACGCCCCTTTCACATTGGGACGTTTTTCATGCGGTACAGCGCTAAAAATAGCGCTGCTATACCGCATGAAAAATCATGCCCTGTACTCTTCAATGTGAAAGCCCGAAGGCTTTCACACTGAAGCGGTGCGCTAGCAGGAACATTCCAAAAGTCCCGCTAGCCGCATCTTTACCGCGGTATAGGAGCGGTGTGTTCACCGCTCCTATACCGCTCCTTCCCATTGAAATCAATGGGAAAGCGCGGTAATACCGCTGTAATACCGCCGCAATGCGGGCGGTATTAACCCTTTTTCGGCTGCTAGCGGGGGTTAAAACCTCATCGCTAGCGCCCGAATATCGCGGTAAACACGATGGTATAGCCGCGCTACAAATAGCGCGGCTATACCGTCACCGCGGCTGACGCTTCAGTGTGAAGACAGCCTTATTGGTTCTCCAGTCTTTATAGCCAGCATGGTTTCACTGTATGACCCATGTATATAGGCACCAATAGAGAATTTGTACCCCTGCAGACTTGCTGCCCATCTGGTTGAAAAGAAGACTAGAATGCCCCCTTACATAAAATTCATCTTGTGGATTGGGACTCCTAATAATTTAAAGATAGTTAACATAGGAGGGAAGAGGGCATTGGTTACGATTAAGTTATTAAAATGTATAGTTAAGCTTTATATTCCATAGAATTGTAGGAGCTCAAATCGATTCATAATGAATTTCATGACTTATGATGGAGTAGGTGAACTAAAAGGCGTCTCAATCACGTGGAGCAGCCTCATTCTTATGGCGAGGTTGTCCACCATCGAGACATCATGAATAACCCCTATAGGAATTAATAAAGTTTTTTTTTTTTTTTTTACATTTTTACTGTTTATTTTATTCCTATAGGAATTAATGGAGATTTTTTTTTTTTGCATGTACAGGAGAATTTTTTTTTTTTTTAATTTTTACTGTTTATTTTATTCCTATAGGAATTAAGATTTATTTTTTTGCATGTATATGCAAATTTTTTTACATTTTTACGGTTTATTTTAGTATCAATAATGGAGGGGTGGGAAAAGAAAGAGAGGGGATTGTAGCTCCATGCTCGTTTACGGTTTATTTTATTCCTATAGGAATTAAGATTTTTATTTTATTTTTTGCATGTACAGGAGAATTTTTTTTTTTTTTTTTTTACATTTTTACTGTTTGCTAAGAATTTCTAAATACTTGAATGACCATAGTCTGGGCACAGGTGCGCCTTTGGAAGATTTAAGGCGATCTCATACCTAAAACCAAAATTGTAATATATTGTAGCTTACCAATCCCTTAGGCCTCGTACAGACGACCCAACATGTCCGATGGGATCATTTGGTCTGATGGCTGTACACACCATCAGACCAAATTCCGCGCGGACAGAATACGCGGTGACGACGTGCGCGAACCCGGAAGTTCAATGCTTCCACGCATGCGTCAAATCACTTCGACGCGATGCGCTGGTTCTCAGGCCAGCGGACATGTCCGATGAGTCGTACTGACCATCGGACATGTCCGGCGGCCAGGATTCCAGCGGACATGTTTCTTAGCATGCTAAGAAACAGTTGTCCGCTGGAAACCTGTCCGGTCGGCCGGAAAATTGTCCGGTCGGCCCTACACACGACTGAACATGTCTGCTGAAACTGGTCCGACGGACCAGTTGTAGCGGACATGTTCGGTCGTGTGTACGAGGCCTTAGATGGTGGCTGCACTTTTTTTTTTCTAGGCCCCCCTCCCGTTTCCCCTGGTGATCTGGACAGTAAGACACCTCCTATATTAGCATGCCTACACCCTGGATGAAGGAGCACAGGGGCACAGCAGATAGCATTGTTAGAAAGCCCATAGACGAGTCAGTTTTTTTTCATTCAACCAGCTAAAAAACAAAACAAAAAAAAAAAAAAACTACTGACTCGATTCCCCTATCCACACGTTTGATGTAGATGGGGAAACACTCCTGCTAAGCCTTTGTATTCTGACATTGGGAAGACTTCCCCGCTGTCAGAACACACTGATGAGCATTGCAAGCTATAGCCTGCAGCACCAATCAAGCGGGGAAAATCCAATATGGCATTTATACAGAGGTCGATCGATCGATTGAGCTCTGTACAACCTCCCTGCCCATACACAGATCGACATTTGGCCGAATTTCAAACCATGTATTTAATCTGGGTGGGAGAGGGGTGTTAAATGTACAAGCAGATTTAGATATACTAACAAACTGAAGCCAAACTCTAGCTCACAGTGCAATTACAGCAACATTTTTTTTTTACTTTTGAGATAAAAAGTATACATGTATAAATAAAAGCCGATCATTGTAAGCACCCCTCTCAGTAGTACATGGTTTGTCTCAACATTTGCAGGAGAGCTTGCTCTGTTAAAAAAACAACACACTTACTGGCAGGGCCGGATTTGCTCTCCCTGCCGCCCCAAAGCCAGGTTCCGCAATGCACCCCCTCCCTGCCAACCAAACCCCCCCCCCCCCCAAATCAACAGAGAACGGGCGGCACGGTTAGTTAAAACATTTTTTTTTTACTTTATCACTTTTTTTTTGTAGATTGTCGCTTACTTTTTTAATTTTTTTGTATAATTTTCCCTATTATTTTTCTTATTCTTTAAATTTTTATTTTATTAATTTAATTATGTATGTTCCGGGCGTCGGGGGACTCCATGCCACTGCCTCCCCTTGGCGCCCTGCCGCCCGAAGGCCTGGCCTCAGTGGCCTTGTGGGAAATCCGGGCCTGCTTACTGGCCAGATCACTGGGAGAAAATCTAAGATAGAAAGCCTAAAAAAATTTTAATAAATGAATGCAGCCATCACATTTAAGAATTGGTAGACTGCGATATAATAAAATGTTTGATTTTGGGTTTAACATCACTTTATTGGGACAGATTTATGCGCTTCTTACTAATGCAAGGATCATAGGCGTGCGCACAGGGTGTGCTGGGTGTGCCTGGGCACACCCTAATCACTTCATGTGCATTATCCAGGGGCAGCACCAGGTGGGTGGTTGGGGTTGCCAGTGTAAATGCCCCCATTATATTAAAGACTAGGTTCAACTTTAGGAACACATTACACCCGTTCTTAGGGTGTAACGTAATATGGTCCCAATCTCCTACCACCAGAACCTCCTCCCTGTGACAGCATGTGGCACTCATGTGTGTTTAAACTTTGGGGTGCACACCCTAATGCAATAGGCTGCGCACACCTATGGCAAGGATGCATTTCCAGCTTGGTAGCATTGCACAGTAATTTCTGTGACTAAGTGAAAATCTGTACTTTCTGAAAATACATCAAAATTTACCTTAAAGCATCACATGAACTTTCAGTTTAAATGATCCAAATACTTTGAAGGTGCATCAAAGCAAAAAACAGAATCTTCCAGTTGGTTTTCTTTACAAGACAATCAAAGCCTGAGTAGAAAAGCCTGTCCCCTACCAGCATGCTGCAGAGAAGGACCCTCCACTCTTTGTGGAAGCAGTGATCCCTCTACATCAGGGGTCTCAAACTGGCGGACCTCCAGCATTTGCAAAACTACCCATGAGGCATTGCAAGGCTGACAGTTACAAGCATGACTCCCACAGGTAGAGGCATGATGGGACTTGTAGTTTCCCAACACCTGGAGGGCCGCCAGTTTGAGACCCCGGCTCTACATGGATCCGACAGGCCCATGGCTCTAGTCTGAGCTAGAATACTCCCAATCAGCGGGGGGCATGAGCTTTACTTTATAGCCTGACAAAACAGGCATCAGACCTCTACAGGGAGACCACTGCTTCCCCACAGAGAGCAAGGGTCCTTCTATGCAGCAGTCTATCACGGGGCAGGCTTCTGTATTTAGAAGGTGACCGCTTTCCAAATATAAAACAACTGTTTGTACATCTTTTGTTTTGATGCAACTGGATTATTTTAAACTAAAAGCCATGGAGAAATAGACCTTAAAGCGGGAGTTCACCCATAAAAAATGTTTTACCCTTAGATTGATGCTCATTTTGTCTAGGGGAATCGGCTAGTTGTTTTAAAATCGAAGCAGTACTTACCGTTGTAGAGAGCGATCTTCTCCGCCGCTTCCGGGTATGGTCTTCGGGACTGGGCGTTCCTATTTTGATTGACAGTCTTCCAACAGGCTTCCGACGGTCGCATCCATCGCGTCACGAGTAGCCGAAAGAAGTCGAACGTCGGTGCGGCTCTATACTGCGCCTGCGCACCGACGTTCGGCTACTTTCGGAAAATCGTGACGCGATGGATGCGACCATCGGAAGCCTGTCAATCAAAATAGGAACGCCCAGTCCCACAGCCCATACCGGGAAGCGGCGGAGAAGATCGCTCTCTACAACGGTAAGTACTGCTTCGTTTTTAAAACAACTAGCCGATTCCCCTAGACAAAATGAGCATGAATCTAAGGGTAAAAAGTGGTATTGCCGGGTGAACCTCCACTTTAATGTAAAATCATAAAAATCATAAATACAATTTTGGTCATTTAAACTAAATGTATGGTTTATGTTATGTTTATGTAGAACTGTCCACTGAAAAGAAAAAACGGACATTAGTGAAAGAACCCCGAGATTAAAAGATAAAAATAAAGAATGGTTAGAACTTACAATAATAATACTGAGCGGTATCACTATGGCCGCTAACAACTGATAAGAAATGGTGTCCTCTTTGTACGGGTAGCGGATGGAATCATCGTTACAGAAAAATCCTCGCTGGTAAGAGCTATGCTTCAAATTGAGAATTGCAAAAGGCAATCCAACTAGCAAAAGGAAGAGAGATATGCGTTAATACTGGCAGGGAACAATGAGTGGCACAACACAATGAACATCGAGGTAATGAGAAAGGATTAGACGGGCAAGAAGCAGAGAAAGTGGGAAGCAAAAACAGGAAACACTGAAATAAAAGAAGACTATTGTGGTGCATGCTTCACTTATATGAGAGAAAGCAAATCCCAGACGGGTTTAGAAGGCAGAAAGAGGAAGGAAGGATTACAGTGAATAATATATATTACTACATGCATTAATTAATTCCTATACTTATGAAGGTAATGAATAAACTATAAATCATTACAGTGTACCTGACCTAAAACATATAAACCGATAGGCAGACAGGCCTCAATGTGGCCATCGGTTCAGACCCTTTATAAAAGCCTGGGCCGAGGATCGAAGCAATTTCACGGGGATCAAATTTAACACTAACGCAGGTACTTGCAAGCACTACAAAGTTCTTGTACTTTGGCAAAGTATAGCTCTACAGTTCAGACCAGGGGTCCGAAATCCCAATCAATTGTGTCAGATGGGTCGCTTGTGACCCCCACCGCGCCTGCTGCCACTCAGACTTGGGAAATCACTTTCTCCCTATGGCTGTTCAATTGCACTGGGCGGCTCTGCCTATCCACAGAACCCAGCGAAACCTCCTGCAGCCAATAGATGGCAGTGCCTGGAGTGCAACAGGTTAGTCCAGATTGTGGAAATATGGCAGGGCAACCAAGTCAGGATAAGTAAAGTGAACTTCCTGTAGATTTTAAGAATGGTTTTCAATCGGTGCGACGATTGGTGACAGCTATTATCTAACATTTCTAATAGCTCATGGACAGTGTTGAGGAAAAATAGCATAACTGTTCTACCAAACACTCCATTACATACTACTGACCTCTGAACTCTGTTATTTACTCCCCGACTCCATGCATCCCGTGTTACGTACTACTGACCTATGAACTCTATGCTACTTAGTCCTGAAACCTACGTTACATACTCCTGACCCCCTACGTTACATACTCCTGACCCCTACACTCTGCATTACGTACTTCTGACATCTGCACTTAGTGTTGCATACTACCGACTTGGGTCAGTTTTTGGTTTTCAGCAATGTTCTTTAAATTGCACACTGAGCAAGGAATTTCCAGGAAGCGCATTTCTGTCATGCACGGAAGTTACATCATCCTGCGCCAGCCAATCAAGATGGCTGAAGACACCAAACTCAGGAGGAGCCGGCAAACATGACAGTGGCGGAAATGGATCACCTTTAAATCTTTCCCAAGGAAAACAGAAAAAATATTTTACAATGGAGGCAAAAGGGAGATGTAGGCACATGTCTATCTTCAAATGACAACAGGAAGTAAGAAACTCCAGTTCTCTTCTGTTCTGGTGACACCTGTGAAATTTTAGTTTTCTTATTACTCTCCAACTGGCAATGATCACCAGGACAAATATAGATTGTGACTCCCCCCAGCAAAGATACAGACATACAGACATCAACCCTTCATTACTCTTTAGACACTATAATGAGTAGGCAAACCCTAATGCCCCATACAGACGGTCATTTTTTGTGATGAATAAAAACGACATTTTTGAAACTTCATTTTCAAAAACGATGTAGCATACACACCATCATTTTGAAAAAAATGATGAACAAAGTGACGGCACTCTAAAGGGGAAGTTCTATTCGCCTTGAGGCTGCTTTTAGCTGGTTACTTGTTAGTAAAAGATGATTCGTGCTTTTTTGTCTGTTACAGCGTGAGAATGTGCTTACTCCATTATGAATGGTAGTTTTACCTCCCGTCTCAAAACTTGCTTCTGGGCATGTGCGGGTTTAAAAACGTCGTTTTGCCCACACACTATCATTTTCATTGACACAAAAAATGACATTTTGAAAAACGACCGAGCATGTTCGAATTTTTTTTTTGTCATTTTTCAGAAGACATAAAATGACATTTTGCCCACACACGATCATTTTAATTGACATTTTTAAAAATGTCATTTTATTTCATCACAAAAAATGACCGTCTGTACGCGGCATAAGGGCCCTGTTCGCACCATACAGGTATGTGATGGAGGATGTGTTTCTTTTTTGCGCGTTCCCGTGCGGATCAGCCCACTAATTTCAGTGGCCTTCCCTACGCACAAGTCCCTGACTCTTTTTAAAAATTACATTGCACCAAAATGCTAGGTACTTTGTTACCATGAGTTTAGGCATGCATGAATGCGCCTATCAGCCAATGCATGGGGGTGCCAATAAGAATGGCACTGCTGTGTATCTGCTACAGGGCTGCCCCTTTTTGTGTGTTGCAGGAAAGCACATGATTTTGCACACGTTCCAGCAATGCACAAGTGTTAACGTAGCTTAACAACAAATTTATCTTTATTGCTCCCTTTTGATCTGTTAACAATACCAGTCCGTTCCTGACTCTGACGACTGTTATTCTTCATCCTTGTTCCCAGCTCCCTTTGTGGATGACGGTACACATTCACTTATGTTATAAAGAAAGGGGGGGGGGGGTCTGTAGTCCACATAGACAGCTGGCACAACAACTGCCCTAAACCACTCTTCCTTCATAAATACCATACCCATGAGTATGATAGTCATCCTAGGACTGGAATTATGTTACTGGTAGGATCACCATGTAAAAATAAAAAAAAAATAAAAAAAAAAGAGCTAATGCAGCCAACACATCTGAGGACTGTGAAACCACTAGGGCCGAAACAACTAATCGATTAAGCAACAACTAATCGATTATGAAAATGGTAATCGATTAATTTCATAATCGATTAATCGGCCAGTAACATAATGGGGTTAAAAAAAAAAAAAAAAAATTAGCCCTTTATAGTACAAAAAGAGCAAATCTCTACTGTAAATATTACTTTCACTGTCCCACAGTAAAAAATTAACCCGTTACAATAGCGATTATTTGCTCTTTTTTGGGTCACACCTTTTTCAGCTGCTGTGTATTTGGAAAGGGCAAGGACTTTTTTTTTTTTTTTTACGCAAAACGGTGCCATTTTGTTTTTTTGGCTCAATATACTTCAATGGAGAAGCTGCAGAAAAACATTTTTGGGGCAATTTGTGTTTTATAATCTGCCCAACAACAAATTGGGCAAAAATAAATAAAAAATGCAAATCGCAGCAATTTTTTTTTTTTTTAAAAGGTTATTAACCAATTATTCGATTCATCGAAACAATAAATCGGCCAACTAATCGATTATGAAAATAATCGTTAGTGGCAGCCCTAGAAACCACAATATTTTACTTTTTTCCTTAGATTTAGAGACACTCTTTACATTGAATTTCTTTATTAGAGGTTGAAGAACTTAAAGGTTTCTGTACATGGAAGTCAGAAGCCCGGAAACCACCCAGCCAATGATTTCAAGAGCTTTCAGAAAACAAAAAGATCGATTGTAAAGCTACCCATTATATGTTTTCTATACACCTATGTGTTTAATCAGTACTAGTTACTTGTAGAGTTTTTTGGCATTTAAATAGTTGTGTGGCATTTGGGCATGACAGGTGTCAATGTATTAAGTGTGGTACAATTACATTGTGAAAACCAAAGATGCAATACTCAGGATGCCTGAATACAGAGATAAATATAAAGACTGCCTTCACCAAGCTTTCCAATGGAATATTTGCTTTGGGCATTGCAGCTGT
>NC_053489.1:78146518-78371518 GCF_905171775.1 Rana temporaria
GAGATGGGGGAAGATTGGGCCTCTTGCTTGGCAAAGTCCTGCGGCATGGAGCAGGTAAGTGAGGGGAAAACTTGCGGAACTTGGTTCTTAGCAGGTTTTTTCTGGGGGGTCACAGGGGACATGCCTAAAGTTATGCACTGCATCTGGCAAACTAGTCACATATCATAAAGATAGGATGGCTCTATATGTATTATTCCCCATAAGATGTGACCTCCCTTGTAGTGTTGGAAAAGCATTGAGTGGGGCCTGTGTGATATAAAAGTATATGTGTGTGTCAGAGAGCTGTGCTTACCTGCAAGCCTCCAGGCGATGCTCCATTCAGTCTTCCTCCTCACGGCCTGCAAAGCAGGCAAAACGCCGACCTCTGGAGCAGAGAGGTCCCTTCCTCCCAACCCCACCCCCCCCCTGTCGGGAGGGGCATTTCCTGTTTGAGATTGCTGGGGGGGGAAGGGCGGGTCAGTGGCTTAAGGAAGGGGCGGCCCTTCCTTGTTTGTTCCATATAGCTCATTCAATACTTTGGAACTGAGGAGGAAAGACCAGAACGGCAAGCACGGGGCGCCGAGGACACACAGTGGCCAGAAAGAATATTGCAGTCTTCAGAAAGACTGTTTTCAAGCCTAGAAATAGGCTGTTTCTTTTCCATCTCATAGTTTTTCTTGCAATACTACTCAGGGGGACAGAATGTTTTTTCTTTCCTAGATTTGAAAAAAAAAAAAAAAAAAAAGATTTTTTTTTGAAAAAAAAAAAAAAAAAAAAGTGTCATCTAGGGGAGAGGAAGCATTTTTTATCCCCCAAACAGGTGTTTGGGCATTTAACTATTTATAAGTCCCAGGTACCAATAAGTAGCAGGTGTACCTCGGTATTGTACCATGGCATCAAAAAACAAGGGTACAAGAGGTGGGGATTCCCCCAGAGAGTCTGAGGTCTCGGACAATGCTATGCCGCTGCTTTCCCCACAGGGAGCCTTGGGGCCATCGGGATCTGGGGCTGGAGCTGACGCGGGTCAGTCCAACCCTAAGATGGTCACGGAGGAGGTATTACTCACCTCTTTAAAAGAGATGCAGAAAAGCATGGGTAAAATGATAGCCGCAGCTATGCGGGGCAGTAAGCGGAATAGATCTCCGTCGCCCGAGCGCGGACCCTCAGAAGAGGAGGTCCTTTCCTCAGGGGAATTGGACGACCTCTTGGACAAGGACCAAGTAGGTTCAGGGATCGAAGATCCGGATACAGAGGAGTCTGGGGCAGTCTCCCTGAGGGAGAGCTGGTGGATTCAAGGATTGTCGGACTTGGTCCATAGGGCATTCAACTTGCCAGTACCAGATCTCCAGGTATCGACGGTTTCAGCTTTGGGCTCACTGAGGGCGCCTCAAAGCAATGCTGTGTTTCCGATCCATCCTCTATTAGAGGGAGTTTTGTTCCAAGATTGGAACAAGCCAGATAAGATCTTCTTACCACCTAAGAAGTTCTCTGTCCTATATCCTATGGAAGAAAAATTTTCCAAAAGATGGGCTACTCCTGCAGTGGACGCAGCCATCTCATGTGTTAACAAATCGTTAACATGCCCTGTAGAAAACATACAGGTGTTCAAGGATCCAGTTGATAAGCGCTTGGAAGCACTACTTAAGAACTCCTTCACTACTGCAGGGGCAGTAGTACAGCCAGCTGTGGCTGCGATTGGGGTCGCTCAAGCATTATCGGATCAATTTAAGCAGATGCTTAAACTTATTCCTGCCCAGCAGGCAGAAGAATTTTCGGATGTCCCTAAGGCCATATGTTTTACGGTAGACGCAATCAAGGATTCTATCCAGCAAGCGTCACGTTTATCGTTATCCCTTATCCATATGAGAAGACTCTTATGGTTAAAAAGCTGGGAGGCTGAGCCCCCATGCAAGAAGCTCCTGGTAGGGTTCCCCTTCCATGGAGGACGACTCTTCGGAGAAGACCTAGATAAATACATTCAGACCATTTCAAACGGCAAGAGTACTCTCTTGCCAACTAAGAAGAAGGTTCAGGGGCCTGCGTTAAAACGACAGTATTCCCCTGGGCAGGGGCCCTCTAATGCCAAGCAGTATCGACGGCCTCCTGCAAAAGCAAACTTCGGCTTCAACAGCAAATCACAAGGACAGGCTGTTAGAGGCAAAAGGCAGTGGTTTCGCAAACCAGCAAAACCAGCCCCCAAGCCAACCTTATGAAGGGGCGCCCCCACCCACGAAGGTGGGGGGAAGGCTGCGACTCTTTTCAGAGATTTGGGAAGCCAGCATTCCCGACGAGTGGGTACGGTCTTCCGTGGCCACAGGCTACAAATTAGATTTCCTAAGGTTTCCTCCTCCTCATTTCCAGGAGTCGAGGATTCCAAACGATCCGCCTCGGATTCCGGCCAGTCCTGGAACAGGGGCTGGGTTTCTACTCCAACCTATTCATCATCCCCAATGGAGATGTCAGGCCAATTTTGGACCTAAATATGGTAAATGCATATCTAAAGATCCGCTCATTTCGGATGGAATCCGTGCGGTCAGCAGCTGCCACACTCCAGAAGGACGACTTCATGGCGTCCATAGACATAAAGGATGCCTACCTTCATGTTCCAATTTATCAGCCACATCAAAGATATCTACGCTTCATGGTGGCTTTGCGTCACTTCCAATTCGTGGCGCTTCCCTTCGGGTTGGCTACGGCCCCCCGGGTGTTCACGAAGGTCCTAGCTCCGATCCTAGCCAAGCTAAGGATCCAAGGGGTCACGATCCTAGCATACCTGGACGACCTCCTAGTCATAGACCACTCGTCTCCCGGCTTGGAGCGAGCAGTGGCCCTCACGGTCCAATACCTCGAGAGGTTCGGCTGGGTCCTAAATCGAGAAAAGTCAGCTTTCCAGCCCACAAGGCAGTTGGAATATCTCGGCATGAGATTAGACACAGAACAACAAGGAGTGTTCCTACCTCTGAGGAAGGTAAAAGCCATCAAGGAATTAATCCTACTGGTTCTAAGCAAGAAAGAACCGACTATTCGCCTATGTATGAGGTTACTAGGCAAGATGGTGGCCACGTTCGAGGCGGTACCATACGCCCAGAGCCACACTCGCATCCTACAGGCAGCCATCCTGTCAGCATGGAGCAGAAGGCCACAGGCCTTGGATATCCCGTTGCCGCTCTTATCAAGAGTCCGACAAAGTCTGTGTTGGTGGTTAGACCCTCAGAATCTACTGAAGGGGAAGTCTTTCAGCCCAGTGGCTTGGAAGATAGTGACCACAGACGCCAGCCTGACGGGCTGGGGAGCAATTTTGGATGGTTGCACTCGCCAAGGTACTTGGGCAAAGCCAGAGAAGCAGTTGCCCATCAACATCTTGGAGCTCAGAGCTGCTCGACTAGCCCTCAGGGCTTGGACGTCAAAATTGCAGGGGTTCCCGGTGAGAATTCAATCAGACAATGCCACGGCCGTGGCATACATAAATCACCAAGGGGGAACCAGGAGTCAAGCCGCTCAGAGAGAGGTGAGCTTGATTCTTCTATGGGCAGAGGCTCATGTGCCCTGCATATCGGCAATATTCATTCCAGGAGTGGACAACTTTCAGGCGGACTTCTTAAGCCGCCAGACTCTATGGCCGGGGGAATGGTCTCTGCATCCACTAGTCTTTCAAGCACTCTGCCAAAGATGGGGAGTGCCGGACGTGGATATCATGGCATCGAGACTCAACAAGAAACTAGACAGGTTCATGTCCCGCTCAAGTGATCCGATGGCCTGCGGAACCGATGCGTTGGTTTGCCCTTGGCATCAGTTCAAACTTCTTTATGCGTTTCCCCCGCTCCAGTTACTACCCCGCCTGCTGCGCAGGATCCGGGTGGAGCACATACCAGTCATCCTGGTAGCTCCAGCATGGCCCAGAAGGGCATGGTACTCACTAATCTTAAGGATGGTAGTGGGAGACCCTTGGACTCTTCCTCTACGGCCAGACCTGCTATCGCAAGGTCCGATCCTCCACCCTGCCTTACGGCATCTAAATTTGACGGCCTGGAAGCTGAATCCCTGATTTTCAGGGGTAGAGGTCTGTCTCAGAAAGTAATCTCTACCCTAATCAGAGCCAGGAAACCGGTCTCTAGGGTGATTTATTACAGGGTCTGGAAGGCCTATGTAGGCTGGTGTGAGTCCAAGCGATGGCTTTCTCGCAAATTTACCATCGATAGAGTATTAAGTTTTCTCCAGCTAGGAGTGGATAAAGGATTGGCATTAAGCACAATCAAAGGACAGATTTCTGCTCTGTCAGTGTGGTTTCAGCGGCCGCTGGCCACCCACTCGCTGGTTAAGACCTTCCTTCAAGGGGTCTTACGTATTAGACCTCCAGTTAAATCCCCGCTTTGTCCGTGGGATTTAAATCTTGTTCTGTCAAGTTTACAGAAACAACCGTTTGAGCCGTTGGCTGATATTCCTTTGGTTCTACTGACAAGGAAGTTAGTATTTTTGGTTGCCATAGTTTCCGCAAGAAGAGTTTCGGAGCTGGCAGCCTTATCCTGTAAGGAACCATATCTTGTTTTTCATAAGGACAGGGTCGTTCTCCGCCCTCATCCTTCCTTCCTTCCGAAGGTCATATCCAGTTTTCATTTGAACCAGGATTTGGTATTACCATCCTTCTTCCCTAAACCTACTTCCAGAAAGGAAGGGTTGCTGCATACCTTGGATATTGTCAGGGCCATGAAGGCCTATCTTAAAGCTACAAAGAAGATCCGGAAGACAGATGTGCTGTTCATTCTACCGGATGGGCCCAAGAAGGGGCAGGCAGCTGCAAAGTCCACCATTTCTAGGTGGATTAAGCAATTAATCACTCAGGCCTACGGCTTGAAAGGGTTGCCTCCTCCAGTATCATTAAAGGCTCATTCTACTAGAGCCATGGGCGCCTCCTGGGCAGCACACCACCAGATCTCTATGGCTCAAGTTTGCAAGGCGGCAACCTGGTCTTCTGTCCACACGTTTACAAAATTCTACAAGTTGGACGTAAGAAGGAATACTGATACTGCCTTCGGGCAGGCAGTGCTGCAGGCTGCAGTTTGAGACCCTCGGATTCCGGGGGCTCCTCTTGTTCGAGTTAAATTTAAAAATTTTATTTTTCTCAACTAAGTTGGATTTATTATGATTTGAGTATATCTCTAAATTAAATCCTTTTGTCTTGGAGATGTTCTCCCTCCCCTCATTGTAAGCATTGCTTTGGGACATCCCATATAGTAATGAATGCCGCTCTGTGTCCCGTGATGTACGATAAAGAAAAAGAGATTTTTAATACAGCTTACCTGTAAAATCTTTTTCTTGGAGTACATCACGGGACACAGAGCTCCCACCCCTCTTTTTTGAGGACCATTTTGGGAGGCATACTGCTTGCTACAAAACTGAGGTACTCCTCCTATGGGAGGGGGTTATATAGGGAGGGGCATTTCCTGTTTGAGATTGCCAGTGTCTACACCTGAAGGTACTCCATATAACCCATATAGTAATGAATGCCGCTCTGTGTCCCGTGATGTACTCCAAGAAAAAGATTTTACAGGCAAGCTGTATTAAAAATCTTTTTCCTTCGGTCCAAAATGTTAAAACATGCTTCAAAACCGAACCGATGGACCGCTGCCCGATCGGTCCAAACCGATGGTTAGTACAGAAAAACATCGGTTCAAAACCCGCGCATGCTCAGAATCAAGTCCACACATGCTTGGAAGCATTGAAATTCGTTTTATTCAGCACGTCGTGTGTTTGACGTGACTGCGTTCTGACCCGACCGTTTTTGGAACGATGGTGTGTACACACATCAGGCCACTTCAGTTGTGAACCGATGAAAACGGTCCGTCGGACCATTCTCAGGCTAAGGAATCTTCAAGGGAAGAAAAGTCTGGCCGCAGAAAGTGTCCAAGTTGTGGTAGCAAGTTATCCTCAGCTTATGATAAAACTTTGTGCAAACAATGTATTGCTAAATTGTTAAAATCTGAGGCAGACTCTCCCTTAGTAAAGTTTTTGGGTTCTTTTAAAGAGGAGATGGCTTCTACTTTTAAATCCCTTAGAGATTTAATTTCCAATGTTAGCACGACTGCTACCAGTAGTAGTGCAACTACAGTTTCCCCTTCTCCAAGCCCCACAATGCCTAGCTCCGGGGAGCCTCGTAGAGAAAGGGAGCATAGCCCCGAGTTAGTTAGACCTGAATCCTCTGATTCTGATTCAGACCAGGAGGAGAATCATGTCGCAGCTAACAGTGTCAAAGTACAAATTCTCTATCGAGGAGGTAGATGAATTGCTAGGTGCCATCTATGATAATCTTGAGATTGAAGAAGAGGAATCTCAACTACCTAGGCATGACACAATGTATGCTGCCCTGGGAAAGAAAAAAGCCAGAGTGTTTTCTATTCATGAGGTCCTCTCTGATCTGGTCCGCAAAGATTGGGCGGAGCCAGATAAAAAGCCTTTTTTCCCAAATTCCCTCTAAAGAAGGATTCCCTTTGACGAGAACCCAGAGGCAGTCTGGAACAAAATTCCTAAGCTTGATGCCCCCCCTGTCTAAGGTATCTAAGCAGTCGGATCTGGCCTTTGAGGACATGGGTCATTTGAAGGACCCAATGGATAGGAGGACTGACATAGTCCTAAAAAGGGCCTGGGATGCTTCCATGGCAGGTTTAAAACCTGCATTGGCTACTTCTTGTCTAGCCAGAAACCTAGAGTTCTGGCTATCTATCCCAGTTGGAGGAACACAAGGCGGGTACCGCTAGGGAAGACCTACTTAAAACCTTCCTTATGCTCTTTAAAGCAACTAGCTTTATTTCAGATGCAGCAACAGATGCAGTAAAATGTACAGCCAAATCTGCAGCACTCTGTATCGGCTAGGAGATCCGTATGGTTAAAAACCTGGGCTGGAGACAGTGTCCAAGACAAGGTTATGCAGTGTTCCATTTACTGGAGACCTCATTTTTGGTCCAGAGTTGGATACCGCCTTAGAACGGCGGACAAAAAGAAATCTTTTCCTCTTAAAAATAAAAATTTATTTCAGAAAAAGTTTTTTCGTCCCTCCAAGGAGTCTGAAAAAGCTGGGAAAGAATTTAAGCCCAAAAAGCATTGGGCAGGCCAAAAAGGCAAAGGGAGAGGCGGCATACTTTTTTAATCGCCCCGGTCCAGACCCCAAGCCACAGTGACGTTGAGGTTCCGGTGGGGGGGAAGACTAAAGAACTTTCTTCCCCAGTGGGAAAGAACAACCTCAACAAATTTGTTTTAAGTATCATCAAGAGGTTATGCTCTAGAGTTCCACAGCGAGCCACCATCCAAGTTCCTAGTGACAAAGTTATCCAGTCACTCGGAGAAGGCCAAGGCCTTGCCCTTACTAATAGGAGACATGGTAGATCAAGAGGTATTGACACCAGTCCCTATTCAAGAGCAGGGGGAGTGTTTTTACACTCATATTTTTGTAGTAAAAAAAAAACTCGAAGTTCAGACTAATTATGAACCTCCGACCCCTAAATCTCTCCATCCGTTACAAGAAATTTCGGATGGAGTCCATTTATTCAGTAATGAATCTTCTGCAGAAGGAAGTATTCATGGCAACCCTGGATTTAAGGGACGCCTACCTACATATTCCAATAAGGAAGGAATGCCAGAAAGTCCTTCGTATGGCAATTCAGATCGAATCAAGAACTTATCACTTCCAGTGCAGAGCTCTGCCCTTTGGTCTGTCGTCCTCTCAAAGGATATTCTCAAAAGTTCTCGGAGAAGCACTAGTCCCCCTTGAGACTCCAGTCGGTATCAGTCATACCATATCTGGACGACTTACTCCTCACGGCTCATTCAAAGGAACAACTCTGTCAAGACTTGGAGTTAACACAACAAAGCCTGAGCAGTCTGGGTTGGATTGTCAGTCTGGAGAAATCCAAGACCACTCCAACACAAGATTTCCTGTACTTAAATTACAGGATTCTGTCAGTAGAACAAAAGATTGTCTTACCGGAAAAAAAGATCTCCAAGATACATCAGCGGATGTCCTTTCTTCAGGCGCGATTGCACATTAAGGGAGGTCATGTCCGCCTTAGGGCTAATGACTTCAGCCATCCCAGTATTGCAATGGGCCAGGTTCCACCAGAGAGATCTTCAGAATTTTCTGCTGGAACAAATAAAGATAAAGGATCTGGAAGACTCAGTATCGGTCCCCAACAAGGTGAAGCGTTCGCTCTGGTGGTGGAAGGACAAAGAGAACCTAAACAAGGGGGTTCTCTGGGTCCCTCCTATCGCGTCCATTTTGACCACGGACGCAAGCAGTTGGGGGTGGGGAGCTCATCTCAATACCTTCTGGGTACAAGGCAGGTGGACACCAGAAGAAAGAAGGTCCTCTTCCAATTGGCATCAATCTTAAAAGCTCTACTAGCCTTTCAGGAAAAGCTACAAGGTCACCATCTTCAAGTCCGATCAGATAACGTGACGGCAGTAGCCTATGTGAACAAGCAGGGAGGTACCAAGAGACCTCGCCTAATGACAGTAGCAAAACAACTGTTCCAATGGACAGATTTATCTAAAATCCATTTCTGCAATCCATTTGAAGGGCGAGCAGAAAACTGCAGATTTTTTGAGCCGACATTTAGTGTCGAATCAAGAGTGGTCTCTACACATGGAAGCCTTCAAGCTCATAACGAGTCACTGGGGGTTCCCAGAGATAGACCTGTTCGTGACAAAGGAGAATACCAAGGTTCAAAATTTTTGCTCTCTGCACCCAGGAGATCACCCTTGGGGGGGGGGGGGGGGGGGTAAATGCATTGCAAATACCATGGACTTTCAGTCTAGCCTATGCATTTCCACCACTTCATCTCATTCCAAGAGTTTTGTCCAAGTTTCTAGTGGAGGAAACATGTTGATTCTGGTGGTACCGTTTTGGCCCAAGAGACCTTGGTTTGCAACGATACTAAGGTTAACAGACCAACCATCGTTGAGACTCCTGTACAGGCAGGACCTTCTGTCACAAGGTCCTCTCTTGCACCCTCAGATACCCATGCTGAAGCTTTCAGCATGGTTACTGAGGAAGAAATTCTGAGACAAAAAGGCCTATCAGAAAAGTTGATCCAAACCCTGCTCCAGAGTAGAAAACCGGTCACTCGGGCCATCTATGGGAAAACCTTGAAAAAATTTAATTCCTGGCTGGCAGATCAGGGTGAATCCAAGAGCATTAAAAACATCTTACAGTTTTTACAAGACAGGGTAGACAAGGGATTATCCCTGAGCACTATCAAGGTACAAATGGCAGCCTTAAAGTGGAGTTTCCATCCCAAAATGTTTTTTTCATTATTGTGCTCATTAGACCTAAAGTAAAAAAAAAAAAAATTTTTTTTACTCATCTGGAAATGCCTGTTGCTATGCGGTCCCACGATCTGCCTTTGAAAGCACCTAGGATTCTGACATCTCCCTCTAATGCTCCTGGGAGAAATGTGTGTCATAATTTCCCAGGATGCAGTGCGCTGTCCAATTATCACTCCCCATCCAAGACTTCCAGGAAGTAAGTTCTTGTTGGCTTCACAATGCCCACAAGCAAAATGACAACAATGTAGACATAGTTTTATAAACTATCTTTTTTGAATATCTATGCGGATCGGCGGCGGATTGTAAAATAGTAAGTGACTGGATTTATATTATAAAAACGCAGGATGAAAGGACATACATTTAAAAAATGCTAATTGTGTTTGGAACTCCACTTTGAGGCTGGGTTCACACTACTACACTACTTTCATCCTACTTTGCTCTGCTACATTGGTCCTACATTTATCCTACATTGGTCCTACATCCATCCTACTTTCATGAACAGGATACTACTTTAGTCCGACTTCAATGATATTCAATGGGCCTGAAGTAGGATCAATGTAGGACCAAAAGTAGTACAGGGAGCATTTTCAAAGTCGGACCGACTTGTGTAGGACACTACAAGACGCTCTCATAGGGAAACATTGAACACAGAGCAAAGTAGGATGAAAGTAGTGTAGTAGTGTGAACCCAGCCTAAGTGTTGACCTTGAAAGACGTCTACAGAAAGATCAACTTATCTCTAGGTTCTGTAAGGCAATTTCCAGACAGAAACCAACTAAAACAAAAGCAACTCCAACGTGGGACCTGTCGGTCATCCTTAAAGCTTTTAGGGGTGCTCCATTTGAGCCCATCTCGGAGGCCTCTCTTGGACTGCTCGCTTTGAAAACGGTGCTCCTGGTAGCAATTACTACAGCTCGCAGAGTTAGTGAAATACAAGCGCTTTCAGTCAGAGAGCCTTTTCTTCAAATTTTGGAGGACAGAATCATTCTGTAGACAGACCCTGGGTTCCTGCCAAAGATGACATCAAACTTTCATAGGTCCCAAGATATTATTTTACCTTTTTGTCAGAACGCTTCTAATGAAAAGGAGAGGCAGTTCCATCTACTAGATGTGAGAAGATGTATTCTAGAATATTTAGATACAACAAACTCCTTCAGATTGTCAGATTCCTTGTTTGTTCTTTTCTCTGGTCAGCGTAGAGGGCAGAAAGCTTCTAAAACCACGATAGCTAGATTGATCAGGTTAGCTATCCTAGAAAGCTATAGAATAGTGAGTAAAGATTCTCCAGGGGGTGTTGAGGCCCACTCCACAAGAGCACTTGCAACATCCTGGGCAGAAAAAGCTGGTGCCACCCCGGAGCAGATTTGTAAGGCGGCCACGTGGTCAAGGTTTTCCCACCTTTACAAAACATTACAGACTGGATTTATTGTCCAGCCAGGATCAGGCTTTTGGGAGGAAAGTCCTCCAAGCTGTGGTCCCACCCTAATCTGGTGAGTACTTGGGGATCCTCTCAAGGGCTGTCCTGGAAGACGACTAGGGAAAATTGGAGTTAGTACTCACCGGTAACTCCTTTTCCGGTAGTCTTCCAGGACAGCACGATCCCACCCTTTATATTTATAGGGGATGCATTAACTTGTTAACCTGTTGTAGTTATATTTTGCAGTTCCATCCTTCGGTTCTTGGTGAAAGACTGGCCAGGGACCTGAGGGACCGCCTTTTGAACTGCTGGCGATGTGTTTCCTGTGTCGATGGGAGGGACTCCATCTCTCAAGGGCTGTCCTGGAAGACTACTGGAAAAGGAGTTACCGGTGAGTACTAACTCCAATTTTATATTTAATAATTAACATGTTATACTTGCCTCCACTGTGCAGCTTGTTTTGCAAAGAGTGGCCCCAAACTTGGTCTTCTGGGGTCCCTCGGCGGCTGTCTCGTCCCCCCCCCCCCCCCCCGCAATGACTCAACACCTTAATGCAAGCGAGCTCACATGCCGTGGATTTCCTGTGGGTGCGCTCCCGTGATACAGCCGGCGGCTATTGCCGCTCACTGTATTACTCGGCTCCACCCCGGGGGTGAGCGCGGGACTTTCGAGGGGCCAGGTAAGGGGGGATCTGCGCGGTATTGTCTCATTTTTCACCTTTTATAACCCCTTTATGTCCAAAGGGGGAAAATATGTTGAAAAAAATGATGTACTATAGTATTGGACTGATCTTTACTCGAACTTTTTTTTTTTCTAGAAAACCTGCATAGTAATACAATAACCGTACATTAGTACTTTTTTTACTACTACTTTTCTTTACGCCCATGTGAATGAGGCCTGGTCTGGTTCCTTACGTACAAAATGTGTATGGTTTTGGGGGTGGGGGGGGGGTATGTGTCAAAAATCTGTGTGCACCAGACGTAAAATAAATGAAGCGCAGGCCTGGCAGCAAAAGCTTGTAGTTTCACTTTAATAAGAAAAACAAAAAAACTGCGCTACAACACAGAGATCACCAAGGCAGCAGCTAACGTGTGAAGTACACAAATAAACATAAAAGACAAAAAGCCACGCCAAGAATAGATTAATAAAGTCCACTATTAGTAGATTATAAACGATGGATAAAGTCTGTGGTTTTTAAAGCAGAGGCAGGGTTGCACTCAATGATACAAAGACACTTGTTCCATATAGTGTGGCAAGACGATGTAAAGATGGATGTAATTCCTCCAACACCCAGTTGACATGCATGCAGTTTGTGAAATCCTCCACCTGAAAAACAAAGCCTCTTACCAGACGGTAAGAACTCAAAGCGGATGGCTTTAACCCAGCCTCGGCCTTTAATTTCTCCAGGGATCACCGATCAGGAGTCCGCAGTGTCACAATCAAAAGATCACAGTCGCTGCTGTTCAGAGGAGCATGCTGGGATTGGTGATGTGATGACCATGTGACCAGGAAGCAGTATACATAGTCTAAATGATCGCTGCTGCTTCATTTTTGGGAAATGTGTATCTGAAGTGAAGTAATAAACTACAGGCTGGGAAAGATCTGTGTCACATGAAAGCTGTATATCAATTAGGAAAAAGGTCATGACACAGGAAGCAGTTGACTAGCTGATCACATTAGCACACACCCTTCATCATCTACCCTCATCTGGCCTAAAGTCTGTTCAGAAAGTAAGGCAGAAGTTATGGAGCAGGGTTTTTAAACATCCATGAAGAGAATGAGCAGTACGGACTTCACCTTTCCGTCTTCAGGGGTACCACAAAGTCTTCTTATTGTACTTCAACTGAACAGCAGCGACTGTGATCTTTTGATTGTGACACTGCGGACTCCTGATCGGTGATCCCTGGAGAAATTAAAGGCCGAGGCTGGGTTAAAGCCATCCGCTTTGAGTTCTTACCGTCTGGTAAGAGGCTTTGTTTTTCAGGTGGAGGATTTCACAAACTGCATGCATGTCACTGGGTGTTGGAGGAATTACATCCATCTTTACATCGTCTTGCCACACTATATGGAACAAGTGTCTTTGTATCATTGAGTGCAACCCTGCCTCTGCTTTAAAAACCACAGACTTTATCCATCGTTTATAATCTACTAATAGTGGACTTTATTAATCTATTCTTGGCGCGGCTTTTTGTCTTTTAAAGCGGATGTGCCACTAAAACAATATATTAAAAGCTAGCAGCTACAAATACTGCAGCTGCTGACTTTTAATATAAGGACACTTACCTGTCCTGGAGTCCAGCGGTGATCGCAGCAGAGGATGAGCCGATCGCTCGTCACCCTGCTGCTCCCCCCTCCATCCACGGTGAGGGAACCAGGAAGTGAAGCGCTGCGGCTTCACTGCCCGGTTCCCTACGGCGCATGCGCGAGTCGCGCTGCGCCCGCCGATTGGCTCACACGCTGTGTGCTGGGAGCCGAGTGTTCCCAGCACACAACGGGCGACAGACGGGATGTGACGGAATGCCCGTCTTTCGCCCGTAGCGTGTGGCCGGAAGTGGGTGCAAATACCTGTCTTTAGACAGGTGTCTGCACCCCCCTCCCCCCTGAAAGGTGTCAAATGTGACACCGGAGGGGGGGAGGGTTCCGATCAGCGGGACTCCACTTTAGGGTGGAGGACCGCTTTAAGTTTCACTTTAATGTTGGTGTATTTGTTTTACAGGAATATTGCACTAAATAAATCATTGAGTGAATATGACGTACAAAACAAATTCAACGATTACCATTGTATTGTCTAGGGCAGTGGTGCCCAACCTTTTGAAGCGCAATTGCCACTTACCGACTTGGTGGCAAGTCCATGGGCGGATGGCAGGTCCATGTCCATTCTGCATATGCAGAGCGGACACAGCTGGATCAGATTGGAAGTAGGACACAAGTCTGTTTACATCTGCCACTCCATGGAGGGTCCAATTAGGTCGGACTGACTGTGTGAAAGGGGCCCATGGCTGCGTTCACACTGATGCTCTGCAGTTTTCACGCATTGCGGGTGCAACACAGTATCTTTTTGGTTTTCTGCACTTTGCAATAGACTTCTATTATATTCTGCAGGTTTGGTGCACCTTTTAGAAAGCTTACCAAACTTGCAGGTAATGGAAATCTATGGCTAAGTGCAGGTAAACTCGCAGATGCACTGCTCGCATTCTGCGGATTAGTTTGAAAGCAGCCCAGTAACCACTGCAGAACAGATATGCCCATATATACACTGATTTTAGTAATAAACTGGCCCTTAATAACGGTATTCTTTTCTGCTCACGGGCCACATCAAAGGGCTCAGCTGGCTACGTGTGGCCCCCGGGTCACTGGTTGGGCACCTCTGGTCTAGGGTCTCTGGTTTTAAAAAATGTTTTGAGTGTTTTGTAATTTTGAGGCATAAAGAGATTAAAAAAAAAAAAAAAATTGTGCAAAAACAAAACCACCATTATGGCCTTTTCTGTCTATAGCAGGCCATACATGTAAAGAATCCTTTTGATTCCCACCATACATGCCAAACCATGCAGTTGGACATATTTTCTCTTAAGCGTCTTCCAGGACAACCCATGAGACCTAGGGCTCCTCCCACCAGGACAGGAAACACGTTAACCCCCACCAGATAAAAGGGCGGTCCTCCAGTCCCCAAGTCAGTCAGTATTAGTGTTTCCTCTGGACGGCGGTATGTTGTTTCCTGGAACCTGGTCCCCTAGGTCTCATGAGCACGGGCTCTAATGGCCGCTTAAGGGGTATTTTTACTTTTTTTTTTTTTTTTTTTACTAACCTCCTTGCCTGTAGCAGTTCTCCGCTGGGGAGGTTGGATGAAACTGCTGTCCTTCGTGCCTGGGGAGGGCCAGGACTGGAATAGCGTCGGGTCCCTAGCGTTGGTCGTAGTGCGGCAGGTGGCATTCCTACCCCGCACACAGCGTGGCTGTTTTGTGCGGGGAAGCGAGCAGGTCACAGGCGCTTGTAGGGGCGGAGATACTGCACTCCAGGATGGCCACAGGAAGATCTGGCGAGGGCCACTTCCGGGTCGCGTGACGTCATCATCGGGCGCCAGAGACGCTGGCTCCTGTCTCCATAAAGGCGCGGACGGGGCTGGATGGCTTGCTGGTGATTTCTGGTGGAAACGGCACAGGCTGTAAACGACCAGATGGACAGCATGGATCCTCCTGCAGTACCTACTCAGGCAGCAGATGCAGTCCCCAACACCAGCACCTCTCAGGTAAGCCTGAAGTGTTTTTATTGTCACTTTCTTGCTATCCTGGTGAAGGTACCCCCGCCTCCCAATCATAGGATTTGGTGTTGGGGGACACATTTTCTCTCCTCCTGCATGTGGTGTGATGGAGTTTTTTTGTGGTTTGAGTTTGTTTATTTGGGTCATTTGTTTTGTCTTACAGGCCAAGACCCAGGACAAACCCCAAGCGCAGCCACATAAAAGAAAATGTGCGGTTTGCAGAAACAAACTAAGCACCACTTGGTGTAAAACAGTTTGCCGCACATGTATAGATGGTTTAGTGAAGGATGACCCAGTAGCCTCCTGTTAAAAAATGCTGACTTCGTTCCGAGATGAGCTTACTTCTACTTTTTAGCTCTTTTAAGGATCTAATTGCCAAAATTCAGGCTCCCCCACGGTATACCTTCAAAAAGAAAACCTTCAGTCGTTAGCGCTCCACAGCTGAGTGTAGAGAGTGAAGACTCTGAGGCTGAAGCTAGCTCTACCCGTTCTTATGCAGAAGAATCGGGGTCAGATAAAGGGCCCAGGGATGGAGAATCCTCTAGGGCAGTGATGGCGAACCTGTGGCACGCGTGCCACAGCCGGCACGCCGAGCCCTCTCTGTGGGCACGTGAGAAAATCCTGTACTGACTCGGTATATTGCGTCCACAGCTCCCCTTCACATAGAACTACATCTCCCATAAGTCTCTGGAGCCAGGGATGATGTGTCTAGGATGGGCGTGGACGAGATGAAGGGTTGCTCCGGGTTGGATGGCAGACGGAACATGTGGTGGGGATTGAGCCAATGGGGGGCTGTGTCTAGGATGGGGCGTGGACGAGATGAAGGGTTGCTCCGGGTTGGATGGCAGGCGGAACATGTGGTGGGAATTGAGCCAATGGGGGGCCGTGGTGGTGCCTACTGAAGCTGCCCAATCACAGGCCGTTCTTATGCCCGGGAACTGACTGAGTCGGCTGATGCATTGGAGTGCTGTGGCAATCGTTAAAGTAAGTGTACATGCTGTGTGGGGAATAAATGTGTTTAGCTGTGTACACTGTTACTGTGCCTCTTCAAATAGAATCTATTCATTGGGGACTTTTTTTTTCTTCTTGTTCCCAACATTGCCACAAAATATGGAATTGTATGGTCAGAATAATGTTGTTTATATGCTGTCTGTGTTACAGCAGATGTCTCATGCTTTGTGTTGGCTATTCAGGTTTATCTGGCTGGGAATGCCTGCTAGATTTTGCAGAGATCACTGCAGTACAGTGTGAGATGTAAATACATATAGTTTTTGTCCCTGACACATAGTTACATAGTTAGTCAGGTTGAAAAAAGACACAAGTCCATCCAGTTCAACCACAAAAAACAAAATAAAAAAACACAGTAAAATCCTATACACCCAACTTCATACCCACAGTTGATCCAGAGGAAGGCAAAAAACCCCAGCGGAGCATGATCCAATTTGCTACAGCAGGGGAAAAAATTCCTTCCTGATCCCCCGAGAGGCAATCGGATTTACCCTGGATCAACTTTACCTACAAATCTTAGTACTCAGTTATATTCTGTACATTTAGGAAAGAATCCAGACCTTTCTTAAAGCAATCTACTGATCTGGCCAGAACCACCTCTGGAGGGAGTCTGTTCCACATTTTCACAGCTCTTACTGTGAAAAAACCTTTCCGTATTTGGAGGTGAAATCTCTTTTCCTCTAGACGTAAAGAGTGCCCCCTTGTCCTCAGTGATGACCGTAAAGTGAATAACTCAACACCAAGTTCACTGTATGGACCTCTTATATATTTGTACATGTTGATCATATCCCCCCTTATTCTCCTCTTCTCAAGAGTGAATAAATCTAGTTCCTCTAATCTTTCCTCATAGCTGAGCTCCTCCATGCCTCTTATCAATTTGGTTGCTCTTCTCTGCACTTTCTCCAGTTCTCCTATATCCTTTTTGAGAACTGGTGCCCAAAACTGAACTGCATATTCCAGATGAGGTCTTACTAATGATTTGTACAGGGGCAAAATTATATCTCTGTCTCTGGAGTCCATACCTCTCTTAATACAAGAAAGGACTTTGCTCGCTTTGGAAACCGCAGCTTGGCATTGCATGCCATTATTGAGCTTATGATCAACTAAAACCCCCAGATCTTTCTCCACTACAGACCCCCCCAGTTGTACTCCCCCTAGTATGTATGATGCATGCATATTCTTAGCCCCCAAGTGCATAACTTTACATTTATCTACATTAAACCTCATCTGCCACTTAGTCGCCCAATCAGACAGAGCATTGAGGTCGGCTTGTAAATTGGAGACATCCTGTAAGGACGTTATTCCACTGCATAGCTTGGTGTCATCTGCAAAGACAGAAATGTTACTTTTGATCTCAGACCCAATATCATTTATAAATATATTGAAAAGTAAGGGTCCCAGCACTGAACCTTGGGGTACACCACTGATAACATTGGACCATTCAGAGTAAGAATCATTAACCACGACTCTCTGAATTCTGGCTTTCAGCCAGTTTTCTATCCATTTACAAACTGATATATCCAATCCTGTAGACCTTACCTTACACATGAGCTGTGTGTGCGGAACTGTATCGAACGCTTTTGCAAAATCCAAATATATCACGTCCACAGCCACGCCTCTGTCCAGGGTTTTACTTACCTCTTCATAAAAGGAAATCAGGTTTGTCTGACAACTTCTGTCTTTCATGAATCCATGTTGACTGCTGCTTAAATAGTTTTTTTCCAGCAAGAACTCATCCATGTGGTCTTTTATTAAACGTTCCAGTATCTTCCCAACTATAGAAGTTAAACTAACAGGTCTATAGTTACTTGGTAAAGACTTTGTTCCCTTTTTAAATATGGGCACCACATTGGCCCTGCGCCAATCCAGTGGTACTATTCCTGTCTTTAATGAGTCCCTAAATATTAGATACAGTGGCTTTGAAATGACAGAGCTCAACTCACCTAGGATCCGTGGATGGATGCCATCAGGTCCAGGTGCTTTATCCACCTTTATTCTGTCTAAATATTTCTGGACCATATCACTTTTGAGCCATTGTGGACCCCCCTGTATTTCATGATACCAGAGTCACATGACAGACAGTCCAGAATCACTGGCATTAGAGGTGTAGAGAGGTGTAGAGATGCTGCTGGAAGCTTGCATTTGACATGCATTGAACTGCAGAGGCATTGTGAGTGAACCATTGGTAAAGCACTGCTACAGTTGTCTTTGAATGTTCACTTTCAGAAGGATGTTTCCTGGACATTGAGGTCTATGAAGATGGTCAGGAATGAGAGATTTTCTAAGTAGTCTTCTGCTACAGCAATGCAGGGCAACCAGTATGTCTTCAGCTGGAGTAGAACTACAGATCTCAACATGCCTTAACCAAAGAGAGCATAATGTGTGCCAGCAGGGAATGGGGGGACTGGGAAGTTCTGCTGCATTGGAGAGTTGCTGGTTGCATGTCACCCCCTGTAACAGGATTTGTTTATCATTCAGCCAGTGCTTCTACTGAACAACTAGTAATTTAAAGTACACTTGTCATGCAACTTGCGTGTATTGAATATTAATGTATAGTTATTATAGTGATACTGGAATTTGATTGCACAATGCTAGGACAGCTTCCAAAAAATGTAACTTTTGTCAAATGTGTTCTAGTTTTAGATCTTGTACAAAACACTGACTACATAGTGAATACACAATGATTTCTGATGTGTCACATGTTCACCCCCAGACATCATATCCCACGCTCATCAAGTTCTGTATATGTTGGCACTTTGGAATGAATACGTTGATTTTGCGTTGCAGTTTGGGCACTCGGGCTTAAAAAGGTTCGCCATCACTGCTCTAGGGGCTCAAGGTTTAAGTTGTCTTTGGAAGACGTAGATAACTTATTGAAGGCCATCTATACAACTCTTGAAATGGAGGAGGTACAATTGTCTAAACATGACCTTATGTACAAAGGTTTGCACAAAAAGAAATCTAAAGTCTTTCCAGTGCACAGTTCCCTCCTTGATACTATTAAGCTGGAGTGGGAGAATCCAGAGAGAAAACCTTTCCTTTCTGGTAACCTAAAAAGGTTTCCATTTGAGGATGCAGCACTGCCGTGGAACAAAAATCCAAAATTAGACTCACCTCATTCAAAGGTTTCAAAAAATTCGGACCTATCGTTTGATATGGGCACGCTTAAAGATCCGATGGACAAGAAAGGAGATATCCTTCAGAGCCTGGGATTCAGCTATAGGGAATCTTAAACTGGCTCTGGCCTCCACTTGTTTAGCCAGAAATTTGGAAGAATGGCTAACACAAATCCAAACTCATCTTTTGGCAGGTACTTCTAGGGAGATTTTGAAATCCTTTCCTCTCCTTTTTAGTGCTGTGGGTTTTTTGGCTGATTCTTCCGCAGAGTCGGTATGAATGACAACCAGGGCTTCAGCTTTAGTGAACTCAGCCAGAAGAAGCATTTGGCTTAAAACATGGTCAGGTGATGCAGCCTCTAAATTGCGCCTATGTGGGCTTTCCCTAACGGGATCATCTTTATGGCCTAGGTCTGCAGGAGGCACTGGAACGTACGGCCAATAGGAAAAAGGCCTTCCCAGAAAACAAGAAAAAGCAGACAGGCAGAAAAAAAATTTGTGGCCAAACCAGACAGCAGAGTCCTAGAGAAAAGGACAATAGGCCCAAGAAGCATTGGACCGGGTACAAGGGCAAAGGTAGAGGGGGTGTTTTGTTTAACACGCCTCAACAGCCAAGCCACAGTGACCAGCATCTGCCAGTGGGACGAAGATTGAGGGCCTTTCTCCCACAGTGGGCAGCAGCCACCCCAAGTCCTTTCATACTGGATCTAGTGGCAAAAGGGTACAGGCTGAAATTCTCCTGCCAACCACCTCTCTGACTATTGATCACCTCTCCTCCCAAAGATCGGGAGAAAGCGAGGGCTCTGGGTCTCCAAATAGGAGACTTGTTAGACTTGTTAGACCAGAAGTTCCTGATTCCTGTTCCTCATTCAGATCAGAACAAAGTGTTTTTATTCCCATATTTTTGTTATCAGAAAGTAGTCAGGAAAGTATCGGCTCATTCTGAATCTTCGGTCTCTAAACCGATCGATCAGGTACAAGCACTTCCGTATGGAGACAGCGTTCTCTTATCAAAAACATGCTTTACCCAAACTGCTTCATGGTCACTTTGGACTTAAGGGATGCTTATCTGCATGTCCCGATCCACCCAGCATTCCAGAGATTCCTGAGAATAGCGATCAAGATGGGAACAGGAATCCAGCACTTTCAGTTTCAAGCCCTCCCCTTCGGTCTGTCCTCAGCCCCACACATCTTCACAAAAGTGTTGGGGGAGGTGTTGGCTCCGCTAAGGTTAAAGGCGATAACTATCATCCCTTACCTGGACGACCTATTGATAGTGGCAGAGTCTTATCAAAAATTACTAACAGATCTCCAGAATTTACAGGACTTCCTTCAATCCCTAGGCTGGCTGATAAACAGGGAGAAGTCTTCCCTAAATCCAGCACAGAAGGTGAAGTACCCGGGCTACGACTTTTTTGCTCAGTAGGATGGAGACGCGAGGTCCCAGGTGTCAAGAGTTTTGTTACCCACCAAGGTAAAAAGAAGCTTGTGGTGGTGGAGGATAAATCTTCACTTAACAAAAGGCCTGCCATGGTCCTTTCCTGTATCCAAGAGGATCACGACGGACACAAGTTCCTGGGGATGGGGAGCCCACCTCAACGACCAGTTCGCACAGGGAAAATTAACCTCGAAAGAGACAAAAGCTTCATCGAACCAGAGGGAGCTGCTGGCGGTTCAGAGAGCCCTGCAAGCCTTTCAGTCGGAGATCAGGGGTCACAATCTCCAGATCTATCCGACAACATTGCGACAGTAGCATATCTTAACAAGCAGGGAGGCACGAGGAGTCTGGTTCTTCAATGGATTGCCCAGGAAATTTTGTCATGGGCAGAAGAAAATCTAGTCTCAATTTCAGCAGTGCACCTGAAGGGGACGCAAAACGGTCTGGCAGACTATCTGTCACCACAAGGTGGAGCGAGACAATTGGTCGCTTCATCCAGAGGTATTTGCCGAAATCGCCAACAAATGGGGTTGCCCGAAGCAGATCTGTTCGCAAATCAGGACAACCGCAAGACAGGAGTTCTTTTCTTTAAACCCAGAAGATCAATCACTGGGGATCAATGGTTTTCCCTGCTACAGACTGTGGTCTCGGAGCCTCCACTGAGGCTTTAAAAGAGAGAGGACTTGCTGTCGCAGGGTCCAGTGTCACACCCACAGGTGGTTTCCTTAAGCCTGACGGCTTGGTATCTGAAGAAAAGATACTGAAGGCTCAGGGGTTTTCTGACCGGATAATCAAAACCTTGGTGAATTGCAGAAAAACAGTCACTAGAGCCATATATTCCAAAGTTTGGAAAAAGTTTAATTCATGGTTGTCTGAAAATCAATGGATTTTTTTCAAGAGGGTGTCGACAAGGGTCTTTCAGTTAGTACCTTGAAAGTACAGACGGCAGCTCTCAGTGTTTTCCTCCAGTTTTCGCTTTTGGAAAATCCCACGATGGCCAGATTCTTCAAATCCATTTCTAGGGCCAGGCCAGTAGTGGTAAGAAGTTGTCCAACTTGGGACCTGTCCCTAGTACTTCAAACTCTGGTAGAATTTCCTTTTGAGCCCTTAGAAGATATTTCTATTAAATTACTTACTTCGAGGATCGAGTTTTAAAAACTGGTCCAGGTTTTTTGCCTTAGGTAGCCAGTACATTCCACAAATAGCAGGACATTGTACTGCCATCCTTTTGTAGTTCGCCACAGGGCGACCAAGAAAGGAAATTTCGTTTTTTAGATGTGAGAAGAATCCTTCTCGTCTATCTGGAGGTCACACAGTCCTTAAGGAAGACAGACGCTTTATTTGTCCCTTTATCAGGTACGCATGAGGGTAAAAATGCATCTAAAGCCACATTGGCTAGGTGGATAAAGCAAGCCATCTCGAAAGTTTACAAAATTGGAGAAATTCCTACACCTTTTGTTACTGTGCATTCAACGAGAGCTTTGTCTGCGTCTTGGGCTGAGAGGGCTGGTGCTTCACCGGAACAAATTTTGCAAGGCTGACACATGGTCCAGTTATTCGACCTTCATTAAACATCGCCTGGATCTGCTATCCGCTCAAGAACAGGCGTTTGGTCGAATGGTCCTTCAGGCAGTTGTCCCACCCTAGACTGGTAAGTTCTGGCTCATCGACTCATGGGCTGTCCTGGAAGACGATTAAGAGAAAAGCTTACCGGTAACTCCTTTTGAGAGTCTTCCAGGACAGCCGGATTCCCACTTGGTTTTGTATGGAAGTTATGTGTTTTATGCATATGTGTTTCAGGGAAGTCCTACGGTTCTTGAGAAGACTGACATGGGGCCTGGAGGACCGCCCTTTTATCTGGTGGGGGGTTAATGTGTTTCCTGTCCTGGTGGGAGGAGCCCTAGGTCTTATGGGCTGTCCTGGAAGACTCCCAGAAAAGGAGTTACCGGTAAGCCTAACTCGGCTTTTCCGCTGCTGGCATTTGTATACTAACAGCTGGCAGTTACTGTTTGGGTGACTTTTCTGGGTGGTGTTGGTAGGGTCACCTATATCTCAGATTTAGGCCAATTCACAGTAATGAAAAGCCTAAGTGGGGTAAGCTCAAGAACATGAATGTTTAGTTTAACCTCTTGACCACCGCCCCATGTCAAAAAGACGTCCTCTTTTTAAAGTTGAATATCTCGATAACGGCAGCAGCTGCTGCCACAACCGAGATATTCATCTTTTCAGGGGGCGGTGGTGTACACGATAACGGCGGTCTCCGCGGCGGATTCGCCGCGAGATCGCCGTTATCGGTGGCGGGAGAGGGCCCCCCCTCCCGCCGCTCTCCCGCGCCCTCCGCCGCTTACCGGAGCCGTCGGTAGCGGCGGAGGGGATCGGATGTGTCCGGCAGCTGAGCGGGGACGGGACTGAAGGATAAATCTCCTTCACCCGTCCTCATAGCTCTGCTGGGCGGAAGTGACGTCAAAACGTCAGTCCCGCCCAGCCTCTTAAAGAAACATATTTTTTTTTTTGTCATTTGAAAAAATTATTTTTTTTTTTTTATTTTTTTTTTTGCATTTAAGTCTATGACATCTGAGGTCTTTTTGACCCCAGATCTCATATTTAAGAGGACCTGTCATGCTTTTTTCTATTACAAGGGATGTTTACATTCCTTGTAATAGGAATAAATGATCAATTTTTTTTTTTTTTTTTCAGTGTAAAAAATTATAAAACTAAATAAAAATAAATAAGAACCAAAATAAAAAATTTTAAAGCGCCCCGTCCCGACGAGCTCGCGCGCAGAAGCAAACGCATACGCGAGTAGCGCCCGCATATGAAAACGGTATTCAAACCACACAAGTGAGGTATCGCCGCGATCGTTGGAGTGAGAGCAATAATTCTAGCCCTAGACCTACTCTGCAACTCAAAAAATGAAACCTGTAGAATTTTTTAAACGTCGCCTATCGAGATTTTTAAGGGTAAAAGTTTGACGCCATGCCACGAGCGGGCGCAATTTTTAAGCGTGACATGTTGGGTATCATTTTACTCGGCGTAACATTATCTTTCACAATATATAAAAAAATTGGGCAAAATGTATTGTCTTATTTTTTAATTCAAAAAAGTGATTTTTATCCAAAAAAAGTGCGCTTGTAAGACCGCTGCGCAAATACGGTGTGACAAAAAGTATTGCAATGACTGCCATTTTATTCCCTAGGATGTCTGCTAAAAAAAAATATATAATGTTTGGGGGTTCTGATTAATTTTCTAGCAAAAAAATTGTGATTTTCACATGAAGGAGAGAAGTGCCAGAATTAACCCGGTGGGCAAGTGGTTAATACATTTTTTTTTTTTATTTCCAGCACATCTCAAGTGAAAAAAAACGTCCTTTTTTTTGCGTTTACCATGTCTGAGGAAGATTGGGAAAATGAAATTGGTAACCCGCCTGCATCTGTTCCGAACTTGAGCAACTCGGTATGCTGCGTTTTTCTTCATTCAAATGTCAGATTCTTTCTGTTGCAATGTGTTTTTTTTTTTTTGTTGTAAAGACTCTAGATTTTTTTTTTACTTTAATGCATTCTATTCAGGACTTTAATGCAACACTCTTTTAGTTTTGTTGGTTCAATATACTTCAATTGAGAAGCTGCAGAAAAACATTGTGTTTTTGCAGCAATTTGTGTTTTGTAATCTGCCAAACAAATTGGCCAAAAAATATGTAAAAATGCAAATCGCCGCAAAATCACCGGTTTTGTTTTTTTAAGGTTATTAACCGATTATTCGATTAATCGGCCAACTAATCGATTATGAAAATAATCGTTGGTTACAGCCCTAGTCTGAACCCTGGTGGACTGGACGTTGTGTGGCTAGCCTGAAAATGAGCTTTGGGCACAGCATTAAAGTGCAGAGAGGTGCGGTGAGAAACTTCACTGCTTGTCCTACTAGACTAAAAGAGCTAGTCCTGTGACAACATTTCTATTAGGGCTGTCCCGATGCTAGTATCGGTACCGAGCATTTGTGCGAGTACTTATACTTGCACAAATGCTCCCGGTGCCTTAGCCAATACTTGCGAGCGGAGTCAGTGGCGCGTCGAGCTGGCAAGGGAGTACATCGTTCAGGAGCTGTCACATTTGGTCACGGAAGTGACGCTCTGTTAATGTCAGACGCCCATCTTGGTACACCCTGCACTCGGCAACAGTATGCCAACAGCGGACGTCTTGTTATACCCAGCCCATATAGTTAGGTGTAACAAGATGGCCGCTGCCGCTTTTATGCGGCCGAGTGCAAGGAGTACCAGGATGGGCCTTGCAGGCAGCCTTGCCTAACGACATTTTAGTACCCGCCCATAAATGTGACCTGCCAGTGCTGCAGATCAGTGCCACCTAATCTGTATTGTGCTTTGAGAAACTGTCACATGACATTAAAAAAAAAATGTATCGGTAATCGGCGAGTACTTGGGGTGGGAGTTTGGTACTTTGAACTCTGCCTTAAAGGGTTTGTAAAGGAAACCCTTTTCTTTTTAAATAGCAAACATGTTATACTTGCCTCCACTGTGCAGCTCGTTTTGTACAGAGTGGGCCCCAAACCACATCTTCTGGGGTCCCTCGGCGGCTGTCTCTGGTCCTTCCCGTAAGAACTCCACTAGGGTTGTCCCGATACCACTTTTTTAGGACCGAGTACAAGTACTGATACTTTGTTTTATGTACTCGCCAATACCGAATACCGATACTTTTTTTTAAATGTGTCCCCAAATGCGGCCATGTCCCCCCACAAATGCAGCCATGTCTGATGCCGCTGCCGCCGCCGCGTTAATCACCGTGCGGCGAACATTACAGGCAGCTTTCGTTTGAATAGCTGTTTTCCCTGCCACGCCGTGTAAAGGACACTCCCCCTTGCTCGGGATTGGACAGATCAGTCCAAGGGGGAGTGTCTATACACGGCGCGGCGGGCAAAACGGCTATTAAAACTAAAGGTGCCGGTAATGTTCGCCGCACGGTGATTAACGCGGCAGCGGCGGATTGGCGATATACAGTGGCGGCAAGTATTCTATTTAGGCATCGGGGGTATTTGCGGGAGTACAAGTATTCCCGCAAATACTCGGTATCGGTCCCGGGACAACCCTAAACTCCACACATTCATGCAAGCTCTCTCGCATAGTGTGAAATTCTTTGCGGGCGCGCTCCCGTGATACAGCGAGTGGCCGTAGCCGCTCACTGAAAAACTCGGCCCACAATGTCATTGGATGTGATTGACAGCAGTGCCAGCCAATGGCTGCGCTGCTTTCATTCCATCTGCTCTAGTCAATCAACGGCCGGGCGAAGAGGATGTCGGGGCCGAGCTTAATGGAATGCATTAAGGTGAAAAACGTATTTCCTTTGCAACCCCTTTAAAGTGGTATTGGGTCAACCCTAATTTCTATGTATGGCTAGAACTTTACTCGATCATTATGTGCTTTTTAGGGCTCATGTACAAAGGACGTTTTTTTTGCAGCTGCTTCTAGAGGCGTTTGCCGGTTTTTACCTGCCTCTAAACTCCCCTGCATCTTATGGAAAGAAAACCATACAAGTTATACCACGCTCCTATTCATAAACAAAACGTGCAAACCAACATATTTAACCACTTCCCGCCCGGCCTATAGCCGATTTACGTCCGGGAAGTGGTTTTGAAATCCTGACTGGACGTCCTGCAGGATTTCATGCCGCATGCGCCCGTGGGGGCGCGCAGCGATCGGTGATGCGGGGTGTCAGTCTGACACCCTGCATCTCCGATCTCGGTAAAGAGCCTCCGGCAGAGGCTCTTTACCACGTGATCAGCCGTGTCCAGTCACTGCTGATCACAATGTAAACAGGAAGAGCCGTTGATGGCTCTTCCTCACTCGCGTCTGACAGACGCGAGTAGAGGAGAGCCGATCGAGGGTTGCCACACTGGACCACCAGGGAAGGGCAAACAAAACAAAAAAGGGGGAAAAAAAAAAAGCTTTAAAAAAAAAAAAAAAAAAAATGCGAATCAGTGCCCACAATTGGGCACTGACTGGCAACATGGGTCCATCTGTGCCGCCCCTGAGTGCCCATCTGTGCCGCCCCTGAGTGCCCATCTGTGCCGCCCCTGAGTGCCCATCTGTGCCGCCCCTGAGTGCCCATCTGTGCCGCCCCTGAGTGCCCATCTGTGCCGCCCCTGAGTGCCCATCTGTGCCGCCCCTGAGTGCCCATCTGTGCCGCCCCTGAGTGCCCATCTGTGCCGCCCCTGAGTGCCCATCTGTGCCGCCCCTGAGTGCCCATCTGTGCCGCCCCTGAGTGCCCATCTGTGCCGCCCCTGAGTGCCCATCTGTGCCGCCCCTGAGTGCCCATCTGTGCCGCCCCTGAGTGCCCATCTGTGCCGCCCCTGAGTGCCCATCTGTGCCGCCCCTGAGTGCCCATCTGTGCCGCCCCTGAGTGCCCATCTGTGCCGCCCCTGAGTGCCCATCTGTGCCGCCCCTGAGTGCCCATCTGTGCCGCCCCTGAGTGCCCATCTGTGCCGCCCCTGAGTGCCCATCTGTGCCGCCCCTGAGTGCCCATCTGTGCCGCCCCTGAGTGCCCATCTGTGCCGCCCCTGAGTGCCCATCTGTGCCGCCCCTGAGTGCCCATCTGTGCCGCCCCTGAGTGCCCATCTGTGCCGCCCCTGAGTGCCCATCTGTGCCGCCCCTGAGTGCCCATCTGTGCCGCCCCTGAGTGCCCATCTGTGCCGCCCCTGAGTGCCCATCTGTGCCGCCCCTGAGTGCCCATCTGTGCCGCCCCTGAGTGCCCATCTGTGCCGCCCCTGAGTGCCCATCTGTGCCGCCCCTGAGTGCCCATCTGTGCCGCCCCTGAGTGCCCATCTGTGCCGCCCCTGAGTGCCCATCTGTGCCGCCCATCTGCGCCACCATATCAGCGCCCATCTGCGCCACCATATCAGCGCCCATCTGCGCCACCATATCAGCGCCCATCTGCGCCACCATATCAGCGCCACCATATCAGCGCCCATCGGCGCCACCATATCAGCGCCACCATATCAGCGCCCATCGGCGCCACCATATCAGCGCCCATCGGCGCCACCATATCAGCGCCCGTAATTGAAAGAGAAAACGTACTTATTTACTAAAAATTTACAGAAAAAAAATAACGTATTTTATTTATCAAAATTTTCAGTCTTCATTTTTTTAGTTGTTGCACAAAAAAAACAAAAACGCAGAGGTAATCAAATACCACCAAGAGAAAGCTCTATTTGTGGGAAAAAAAGGACGCCAATTTTGTTTGGGAGCCACGTCGCACGACCGCGCAATTGCCATTCAAAGTGCGACAGTGCTGAAAGCTGAAAATTGGCTTGGGCGGGAAGGTGCGTAAGTGCCTGGTATGGAAGTGGTTAAAGGTGCTAAATACAATTATTGTATATAAAATGTCCATACACCGCCACCATGTCCCCTACGTGTTGGCCTATGTGCCCATGCACACATACACTTTTAGCAGCGTTTAGAGGCAAGAGAAAAAAAAAACTGCCTGCGCGTCCAGGAGCAGCAGAGTTTTGGCAGAAAAAAAAAAGCTGGACTTGTCCAAACACTGCTAAACTCTGGTTTGAAAAATGTTTATTAGTTGAGTTTAATGCAAATCTTCTCCTGTCAGGAGGAACTTGGTTTTACACTAAAACCAGGGAAAAATTGTGTATTGGATTAGGGTGTTAAATGGTCTCCTCCAGACATATGGATACATGTGTGTATTTAAATATTAGAAAAAATGAAAAACCACATATAGACATAAGACAGGGGAATACTGTACACACCCCTACATGCATAAAAAAAATTGATGTATAGCATGTTGCATTAATGTAGCCAAGATTGTTTTTGTTTGTCTGTGTATCCGCTTCTGTGTATCCGCTTCTTCAGGTCTTGCTTCGTAACTAATTTGAAAACAGTATTTGGGCAAAGCATAAACATACCTATAAATATATTTTTCATATATATAGCTCCCTATCCCTTGAGTGCTAAACATAAATTTGGCATTTGCTTGCCCAGGACACTACGGTCAGGCATTTTGTAGCTCCCAACCCCCACACAATTTTCAAAAGGAGCGCTTACTTGGAGATATTCTCACTGCCAGACGCTTTAACAGCGCTGTCAGGATAGATGTGGGACATGTCCAAGAGGCACATATAATTGTGGTGACTGTGATTTTTGTCGTTGCATCAATAAGGTAAACAAACCTTTCTATATAGGACCTACTCTAATTCAATCAAGACTGTAAATTGAGAGACTAAAGGTATAGTTTACCTACTCACGGGGGGCTGTAATGCCTTTTACGTGGGGGAAACTAGACCATGTAACCCCCTAATCTAATGCACACTCCTTTTTTTGTGTTTTTTTTTTATGTTCAGGGTTGGCACTAAATGACAAATTTTTTAATTCTAGATTACGGGCCTGGACTATACTACTTCACTATACTAATGTTTTTACAATAAAACAATGTGTGCATGAGACTTAATCCTGCTGCTACCGCTAGTGAAAACAGGTGTTTCTTATTTGTTCATGGACAGACACAGCAGCATTTCTCTTCCGTTCATAGATGGACACAGCCTTCTTTGACAATTGGGGTTATGCTTCTTCCTACCAGAAGAGTTTAGGCAGAATTTAACAGCACTTAAAGTGTTAAAACCTTTCCTTCGTGCCGCTCCTGCCAGGGGGCGTGGCTCCCACAGGCATAACCCACACCCTGCTCTAGGAGCCTCAGTCTTTTTCTGCCTAACGACAGGAGAGGAGTCAGGCACTTCTGGAGTCCTGGACTCTGGAGTTTTTTTCTTGCGAATTTTCTCGCTTTTTTTTTGTTCCTGCATTTTTGAATCCTGTGATTTTTCTTAAAAAGCCGACTGGGTGACAGGCTGGGTCCTCGACCCTTGTAGTCCCCCCCCAGGTTCGGCCTTTGCGCGTGTGCCTGCCCTTAGCTCAGCTTTGGGACGTCCACGACAGGCCCCGTTGCTCCAGGGGCAGCCAGGGAACTTCGGTTCTAGGGCACACATATGACCGGTCTTTTATGGCTTTGTCAGTGTGTCTGGCCGACAGCCATGCCGTTTACGGACGTTGGTTCTGTCTGGGATACCTCCAGCCGGGTAGTCGCAGGACAGGTAAGTAGTGGCCCCTTACTCAGGCTGGAATGTTCCCAGGGGAGGTCGACTGAGGGTTTTTTCCCTGCTTTCCTCTCCCTTATTCCTCTCCCTCCTTCCCTTGTGGGTAACGGCTGTGAGGGTTTTTTTTTTCTGGGGCTCATGTACACCTGGACCCGTGTGTGTAGCGGGGGCTGTGTGTTGTCACTACAGAGGGCTGTGGTGTTCACTACAGGGCTTTCATGTGTGTTGTGAGGTGTTTTTTTGTGCTGGGCATTAACTGTGTCACTGTCTTTTTAAAGCTGCGTCACGGCCGCCATTTTACCGGAGCCCCGCTCTATATAGCTTGGCGGCCATTTTCCTGTGGTCCTATGCTGTTTTCTCAGCATTCGGCGGCCATCTTACATTTTCGTCTGCCATCTTACATTTTCGTCTGCCTCGTGTGGCGGCTTTTGGCGCTGCAAAAGACCGGGATGTGTCGGAGAAGACAGACACATCGCTGCACGGCTTCTCTGCACACCTTGTCCTTCTCGGACTGCGCTGCACTGGGTGGGGTGGTGAGTACCACGGGCCCCCATGCTCTGCATTAGCTGCAAGGAGGTGACAAGTGGGGATTTTTTGTCCTGCCTTGCAGGGTGGGTGACTCAGCGCTGGCGCTATGGAACCTGAGCCAGGTCTCCCTTTCCACTAGGCCTGAGTTAACCCTTAACCGCCCCTTCCCCTGCCACATCTGTTATGTTGGCTGTCCTGGGTTTCTTGCCAGGTTTGGAGCATCTAGTGCCCGGATGGGGGGTTAAAAAGCGCCCCCTCCCTGAACCTGCTTCTGGGGATGTCTCTGACATGGAATTTGATTCTGGTATGTCAGAGGCTGCGGGCTTGACCCACATGGATAGTGAAGATGTCTCTGCTGCAGTGTCAGTTGCTGGCAAGAATTTGCTGGAGCTCTTATTTCTGCGGTGCGTGGGACTCTAAAAATTGAGGTTGTGGCGGAGATACCACCGTGTCGGTACCTTTTGGATTCCGCAGACCGCCACGCACTGCTGAAGTGTTTCCTTGTGTTCCTTATTTGGACAATATGTTATACAAGGAATGGGATGCACCGCAAAAAGTTTGTCAAAAAACTTTGCAACCCGTTAACCCTTTGAGGGGGACTTTCTCCTATGTCCAGACTGAGCAGGGCTGCCACATTGCCTGTGAAAGGGGCTCCTGCGTTTCAGGATCCCGCTGATAAGAGAGTGGAGGCCGTGGCCCGCTCCCTGTTCACGGGGGTGGGTTCGGCGGTATGGCCGGCTCTGGCCGGGCCCTGATCAGGCCCCGACTGACAGGGCGAAGCTCCTGTTGCAGGAGCTGGAATAAGGGGACGCTTCCGAGTCCTCTAGGGACCTGGCTGAACGATTAGTTCAGGGTCAGAAATTTCTCTGCGAGGCGGCCATGGATGCGTTCCGGGGCTTCTGTCTATGCAGGGCTTTGCGCCGCCTTGTGTGGCTGAAGAGCTGGTATGCGGACTAGTCCTCTAAGGAGGCCTTGGTGATGGCCTTTAAGGGTGAACGGTCCTTTCCCTGGATGGCATCATTGTGGATGCCACAGGTGGTAAGCGCATGCTGTTCCCACAGTCTGGGAAGGGCTAGGGACCTCGCCCTGTGCAAGGACCCTCCTTGACTACCTCCGAGCGTTTTTTCGCCCGCCCTGTGCGGTGGGGGTAGGTCTACATGGTGCTTAAATCCCCGCCACGGGGTAGCAGCGCACCCGATACCGCATGCCTAACAAGTTTGCGGACGTACCTGCTTCCGCCTGTGGGTCTGCTCCTGCCCGTGTCTCGGGTGGGAGACTGGCTTCGCACATTCATGGCTCGGTGGAGGTCTCTCCTCTCCGACCGTTGGGGTTGCGAAGTGGTTTCCTTGGGGTGCAAGATTGAGTTTCTCTCTTGTATGCCAAACAGGTTTTTTCCCTCCGGCCTCTGCCCTTCTCCGGTTCGCCGGTTTGCTGTCAGGGGCTGTCCAGGATCTTCTGGTCAGGGGAGTGATTGTGCCAGTTCCCTCGTTGGAACGGTCTCAGGGGTTTTACTCCATTCTGTTTGTGTCCCCACGGAGGATGGGGCCCGGTCAATCCTGGGCCTCAAGTCCCTCGTTTGTTTTGTCAAGGTGCAAACTTTAAGGTGGTGTCGATTCGCTTGGTAATAGCGGCACTCCATCAGGGGGATTTTTTCTGGCATCCTTGGATGTCATGAACGTGTGCCTACCTGTTCGCGTATCCTCAAAGCACCAGGGTTTTCTGTGCTTTGCGGTCGGGCGGGACCATTTTTAATTGGTGTCCTTCCCATTCGGCGGGTTTTCACCAAAGTGCTCGTCCCGATACTGGGGTTTGTTATCATGGGATGTCTGGACGACATTCTCCTTTGAGCTTCTTCGAGCTCTGAATCGGTGGAGCCGTGTCACGTGTCAGGCTCTCCATGAGTTCGACTGGTTTCCGGATTGTCCTGAAATCAGGGATGATTCCGTCTCAGGGACTGGAATACCTGGGACTAGTCCTGGATTCCGCCGGGACGGGAGTGTTTTTTTTCTCCTAACGGAAAAACTTCAGACTCTATCTGCTGTGCAGCAGTTGCCGACCCAGTAGCGGTCATCTCTGCGATTCTGCAGGGAGGTTCTGGGTCCGTTGGGGCCTCTTTCGAGGTGGTTCCGTATGCCCAATTCCACGCCAGGGTACTACGGAGGGAGCTGCTGTCACGTTGGGACTAGCTTCCGTCATCTCTGGATTACCAGATTCAATTGAGTCATCTGATCATGTCTCCCCTGGTGTGGTGTCTGGCGTTTCCAGTGCTTCGGGCCGGGAAGTCGTTTTTCTGCAGGCCACTGGACAGGTGGTCACGACGAATGCCAGCCTCTCCGGTTGGGGAGGGGCGCTTGGGGCACCCAGTCAGCCCAGGGGCACTGGACTCTGGTGGAGTCATGCCTACTGATCAATGTTCTGGAGCTCCGAGCAATCAAGCGCACATCTTTCGGTGGGCCGAAGGGTCTTTTCCGGCTCTATCGGCCGGGTACATTCCGGGAATACAGAATTGGCTAGCCGACTACCTAAGTCGCACTGCACTGGGCCAAGGAGAGTGGTCTCTCCACCCGCAGGTGTTTCGGGGTCTGTGCCGAAAGTGGGACGCTCCGGACGTGGACTTTCTAGCGTCCGGTCTCTATCGGTAGGTGCCACGGTTCGTGGCCAGGTTTAAGGACCCGTGGGCGGACGCGTCAGGCGCGTTGGTGGCTCCTTGGGGTCGCTGTCGCCTACTTAACACCTTCCCTCCTCGGAAGCTTCTTCCTCGCCTTCTGCGCAGAGTGGAAGCTGTGGGGATTCTATCAGTCCTGATTGCCCCAGTTTGGCCGCGTCGCTTCTGGTACGCGGACCTGGTGCGTCTGGTGGCAGACGCCCCCTAGCGTCTTCCCCTGGGAATTGATCTTCTGTTACAGGGTCTGTTTTTCCACCCTGTTTCACAGCCACCGGCCTTAGCGGCGTGGCTGTTGAAAGCCAGGGGCTTAAGGACCGAGGCCTATTGGGCTCGGTGGTCTCTGCCGTGCTGCGTGCACGGAAGTCTACCTTACGTAGGTTTTTTCCTCATACATGGAAGGCCTACATCTGTGTGTGGGGAGATGAACTGGCACTCTCGTACATAGGTATACAGGGTTCTGCTGTCTTTGCAGCAGGGAGTGGTTCGGGCTCTCGCCTTACGTACGGTTAGGAGCCAGATTTCTGCTCTGGCTGTTCTTACCTTGGCGTTGCACTCCTGGGTGCGTACGTTGGGTCAGGGGGTCTGGCAGGTGGCCCCTCCGGTGCGTCCTCCATTACCCCATGGGACTTGAATTTAGTCCTTTCAGTGCTTCGGGATGCTCCCTTTGAGGACATTCGGGAGGTTTTTTGTTTATTGTCACAAAAGGTGATTTTATTTCTTTTAGCGATTGCCTCGATCAGACGTGTGTCTGTGTGATCTGGCGACCTTGTCTTGCAAGGCTCCCTACTTGGTCATCCGCAAGGATGAGGTGGTGCTGCGGCCGCAGCCGTTTTTTCTCCCTAAGGTCGTTTCGGCTTTTCACATTGATGGGGACATTACATTGTTCTTCCATCCTTCTGTCCTCGGCCGAAATGCCAGGTGGAGGCCACTTTGCATCCTCTGGATGCATGCCTCATGGGTGTCTGCGCTTGTGCTATGGATGGTGGTCTATGGAGTCTCCACGTGTGGTGCCGTCGCTCGGGCCCCGGGTGAGTTCCGAGTCTGGAGCTGAAAATAACGATGCAAGTCACCAGCGAAGCCGCTGGATCTGGTCACCCGGGTGTTTGCTCTTGTCCTCTGGCTGATTGCATGCCGACTTTAAAGTCCTTTTTGGCCGGTTAAGGAAGGGTCAGGCCGGGAGCTTGAGCTAAAAGCAGCCTCACACAGCCATGTCCAGGCCACGCCCCCATAAGAAATTTCTAAAGCTGCCGTCTGGTCCGTCTCTCATGCATGTGTCAGACATTATAGCGTTCGGATGCTTTCCAGCCAGGACCCCTCCTTTTTGATAGGAAAGTGCTTCAGGCTGTTGTCCCTCCCTAAGGCATAGAATCTTGTTTATCCTCTCAAGTAGCTGTCCTGGAAGGTTGAACCCCCTCCCCCCGTTAGACGCCAGTAACGGCATTTCCAGGACAGCGTCTATTCCCACCCTATTCTGTTTTTTCACTGGTCGACCTTGTTTACCTGGTGGTGTTTTTATGAGTTTGTTTTTTTGTTTCTTTTTTCTCTCTGCCGAGGTGCGCTTTTGATGGAGGTTTACTTGATCTTCTAACAACTGGGGGCCTTTTAAATTGTATGTGATTTCTCTTCTGTAGAGGGCGGAGCCAATCATCTCTCGTATTGTCCTGGAAAGTTCCTGGAAATACTGTTACCGATAAGTCCAACAGGGGTTTTTGGCCTTAACAAATATTTTCTGAAAATGAAAAGTAGTTTTGTCACAACCTTTTTTTTTTTTTTTTTTTCTCGGTTCTTTTTATCCTTTTTAAGTGTCTTGAAATTCCCACATTACAAAATGGGAATAGAGGGTGCAGACTGACATTCTTCCACTGTAATGCCAGCCATAGACATTTCGAACCTCAGCCAGTTCAGCAGAGACTGGCTGAGATTCTAACCATGTATGGGCATTCTGAATTGTAGCCAAGTTAATCCATAGATCACCTTAGAGTGCTACCAGACAGTCGGATTTTACATGTGATTATTGCTTGCAACTATTATAACCACTGTAGTTGTAATTACTGTGTTCTGGTGGGGACAGCTGCAAACCCCCCTCCCCCCGCCAGGAGAACACAATGGCTCTGCTGGAGGGATTCTTGATGCTGGTGGGGAATCGAGTATTTTTTATTTTCTTGCAACACTATTGCCGGCCTAAGTTCAACAAAATAATTAGACAAGTGTTAATTAAAAACTGATGATTTTTCAGGCCTCATGCACACTGGACGTTAAAATAACATTCTAAAAACACCAGTAGCTTTGCAGTGAGTTTTTCAACTTTTCTCCAATTTTTTTCAGCTTTTTTCAACGTTTTTGCAATGGCGTTTTAAGCGTTAATTCGCGTTTTTCCGCTTTAGCCTTTTTAAAGAATTTTTTTTTTCTTCAATGGACCAAAAAAGTTACACAAGTGAGTGAAGTTTTTAAGCGTTTATCGACATTTATCAGCGCTTGGAGTGTTTTTACAGCTCAAACGTCTTGGAACCCTCTAGTTTTTTTTTTTTTTGCTCAAACGCCACTGTCCAAAACTAACAGCCTATGTGTGCATAGACACGGGATAACATGATGGAGAGTTTAATGAATAGAAAAAGTCTACTGCCAAAAACAGCTGCTGTAAAAACGTCCAGTGTGCATATGAGGCCTTATGGTCTAAAATGTCATTGTTTAAACTAACACTCAATATTTTTTTTTTTTTTTTACACTTCAAGGAGCCAGCGTTCCCGGCGAGTAATCAGAACTATTTTTCATGTAAGTGGGAAAAGCATGTATTTAGAGAACTATAAGAGTGTGCTTTTGTTAGTCAGCATTTTTTTAATGGGCATTCAACCACTAATAATTTTGGCAAGCCAATATAAACTTGAAAAAAATATTTCTATCTTTACCCTATATGCTGGCAATTTCTTTACACAACTTATGTATTGTTTGGATGCTTTGTAGCTTCTCCTCTGCAGAATTTCTTTGTTTTAATTTCTATTTTAAAGTACATATTTCTACATATACTTTATATCCCATGGTATCTCCATGCAGGGTAGTGTTTTATGCACTGACTCTGCTTCCAGAAACGTCTCTTAGCACCTCTGTAGTTCAGATGTCAAGTGCTGTGAAATCTGTAACACAACTGTGCATATTCACAGGGCATAGGCAATGTGTCACAGAATTCAAGGAATTAAATGAGTGGAATTCTAAGCCGCTGCATTGTCTATTGACAGACGGGCGGTGGCTCTCTTCTGAGTTTGTCCTACACTTGCTGCACTTTGCAGGGACGTGCACTGTGGCAATCGGTGGTGCGCTCTGGGACATGGCGTATCACCGATCTCGGTAAAGAGCTGATGACGAGGCTCTTTACCCCCTGAGATCTTCTATCAACTGCCGGCTGGGCGATGGGTTGGATAATTAGATCTTTGTAGTACCCCCAGTCTGGCCATCGAGCGTGAGCAGGCCTTGGCTACACGCTGAGTCGGCCACCACGTACCCCATTGCTCCAGGGGTGGCCAGTGAGTTTTTTTGCCCCGGGCTCACATATGACCAGACTGCTTACTTTCTGCGTCACAGTGAGCCGTGGCCAGCAGCTACTGTGTGCCGGGTCTCGGGGGTAGGTCTGTCAGGAAAGCGCCAGCAGTTTTCGCAGGGAACGGGTATGTACCTTTCCGCCTGTCTTGGCAGGATGAAACAACTAAGCCTTCCTGAGGGGGTCGATCTGGGGGTTTCTGGTCCTCCGTTTCTTCCCTTCCTGTGCCTCCCCTCCTTCCCTACCATGGGCCTACTGTGACTGACCTGGGAGTTGTTTTCACTATCCTGTCTAGGGGCTGCCGGGTGTCTTGGGTACGCTATCTCTGGGGGGTCCTCTGTGCTGGGGCCACTAAGTTTTCCGGCCTTCTCGTCCGCCTCAGGGTTTGTCTGCAAAGTTTTTTTTTTTTCATAATTCAGCACCATTTTCTTGTGGCCGCGCTGCAGCTATTAAAAAGCGTTTGGCGGCCATTTTCCCTCCTCTGAAGCTTCTTCCTCGCCTGCTGCGCAGAGTGGAAGCCGAGGGCATACCAACAATCCCGATCGCTCCGGATTGGCCGCGCCGTCCCTGGTACGTGGACCTGGTGCGTCTGGTGGCAGACGCCCCTTGGAGTCTACCCCTGAGAAGATCTTCTGTCGCAGGGTCCTATCTTTCACCCTGCTTTACAGTTGCTGGCTTTAACGGCATGGCTGTTGAGAGCCACGTGCTGAAGGACCAAGGCCTCTCGGGCTCGGTGATCTCTACCATGCTACGAGCACGGAAGTCTACTTCCCGAAAGATTTACCATCGTACGTGGAAGGTCTACATCTCTGTGTGAAGAGATGAAATGGCACCCCTTACATACATGACGTCCCGGATTCTGCTGTTCTTACAGCGTGGACTGGATCAGGCTCTCGCCTTAAGTACGGTTACGAGTCAGATCTCGGCTCTAGCTGTCTACTTTCAGCGACCCTTGGCGGCGCACTCCCTGGTGCTTACGTTTGTGCAGGGGGTTCGGCATGTGGCCCCTCCTGTGCGCCCTCCACTGCCCCATGGGACTTGAATTTAGTCCTTTCGGTGCTACAAGATGCTCTGTTTGAGGACATTCGAAAGATTCCTTTGTTGACTCTGTCCCAGGTGTTTTTTCTGGTGTCAATTACCTCGGTCAGACGGGTATCTAAACTGGCGGCCTTGTCTTGCAAGGCTCCTTGGTCATCCATAAGGATAAGGTGGTGCTGCGGCCGGTGGTCCCTGGACATCAGACGCATACTTGCATGTCCCATTTATAGTTGGCATCAAAGGTTCTTGCGGTCGGAGAAGACTACTACCAATTTGTGGCTCTTCCCTTTGGCCTGGCATCTGCTCCAAAAGTTTTTACCAAGGTGCTTGCTCCAATCTTAGCCCTGCTGAGACAGCGAGGAATCGCTATCTGGGCTACTTGGACGATCTGCTTCTGAGAGCTGTTTCAAGCTTGGAATCGGAGGAGGATGTGGCTATAGCCAGCCAGACCCTCCGAGAACTTGGTTGGGTGCTGAATTTCCAGAAGTCGGTGTTGGTACCGACTCAGCGCCTGGAGTATCCGATTCTAGACTCCTCCGAGGCAACGATTTTTCTTCCCTTGGAAAAATTGACTCTTCAGACAGCGTTATAGCTGTTGGTCTCCCGCAAGTGGTCATCACTGCGTTTTTGCATGCAAGTCCTGGGTCTCATGGTAGCCTCCTTCGAGGCAGTACCGTATGCTCAATTCCACACGAGTCTTGCAGAATGAGATTCTGTCTAAATAGGGACAAGTCTCCGTTGTCCCTGGATGTCAAGCCAACTAGTCAGGACTTCCCTGGTCTGGTGGCTGAGATCTGCAGCTCTCCATGCTGGAAAGTCGTTCTTTCCCTTTCACTGGACGGTGATCACGACGGACGCCAGCCTGATCAGTTGAGGTGTGTGTGTGTGTGTGTGTGTGTGTCTGTCTGTCTGGGGTGTTCAGTCGAAACAAGGTCATTGGACACAGGAAGAATCTCGCATGCCTATCAATTTACTGGAACTACGGGCGATCAGGCCTCTCCACATGGTCGCAAAGCCTACAGGGGCGTCCAGTCAGAATCCAGTCGGACAACGCTAAGTGGTGGCGTATGTCAACCATCAAGGAGGAACAAGAAGCGTTGGTGCAGCCTCAGAAGTCATTTGTATCTTGAGGTGGGCAGAGAGGAGCGTTCTGACTCTCAGCCATATACATTCCCGGGGGTAGACAACTGGCAAGCAGACTATCTAAGTTGCCAGACGCTGGACCAAGGAGAATGGTTGCTACACCCGAATGTTTTTCACCAACTTTGCCTGCGGAGTCCTAGGGGATCCCAATGATCCTAATTGCACCAGATTGGTCTCGGCGTCCCTGGTGCGCCGACCTGGTAAATTAGTGGCGGAACGCTCCCTGGCGAATGCCGTTGCAGTACTTACAACAATCAGTAGTAAAAACAGCGTGTGTTTTAAAATGCCGGCCGGCATGCAGGAGCCCTCCTCCCGAGCGTGGTGACGTCACTGGCGTAGCCTCCCAAATGCGTTTCGTCACAAGGGGACGTTCTCAATGGGAATCCTTGGTTTCAAGGATCCTGCAGTTTATGCAGCGTGGTGTGGATCAGAAGCTTGCCTTAGGCACCATTAAGGGACCGATTTCAGCCTTGGCTGTTTTCTTTGGCGTCCCACTCACTTGTGAGTCATTTTGCTCACTTGTGAGTCATTTTTGAGAACATGAGAGAAATTCCTCTTCTGACACTCTCAGAAAGTGGCCTTTTTAGTGGCCATTACGTCTGTCAGACGGGTTTCTGAGTTGGCGGCCTTGTCTTGCAAGCCCCCCTACTTGGTCCTACATAGGGATAAAGCGGTGCTACGCCCACAGCCATCTTTTCTTCTGAAAGTGGTTTCAGCTTTTTTTATCTAAATGAGGACATTCTACTTCCATCCTTTGTGTCCTCGGCCGTCACATCCCAAGGAAGCTGCGTTGCATTCCCTAGATGTGGTACATGCTCTAAGGGTGTATCTATCTGCTACGGCTCTGTTTCAGAGGTCAGACTCACTTTTTGTGTCGGTGTCTGGTCTAAAGAAAGACCTGGTGGTCTCGTCGACCACCATTTGCCGTTCGATCAGACAGATCGTGATTATGGCTTATGCCCTGAAAGGGCGGGCTCCTCCCTTTCCTGTCACAACGCATTCGACTTGGAAAATTGGTGCTTCCTGGGCTTTCCAACATCAAACTTCTGTCTCGCAGGTGTGTAAGGCGGCGACCTGGTCGTCTGTTCACACTTTCACTTAATTTTATGAGGTTGATGTAAGTGCATCTTCGGATGCTTGCTTTGGCCGCAAAGTTTTACAGGCGGCAGTTTAAAGTTACATCTCCTCCGTTGAGCTCTGGTGTGTTGGGGTGAAGTTTGGTTTTTGATTGCTGTTCCCACCCCTTGTTTTCTGACACTGCTTGGGAATGTCCCTACAGTCCGTGTCCGTCCATGGACAAAAGAGAAAATAGGATTTTTTTTTGTACTCGGCGTAAAATCTTTTGTTCTCTGAAGTCAATGGATGGACACATTACCCACCCCTCCTTTTTTTGAGTTTGTACTGCTTTTTGACGAACCTGGGCGGGGCTTTTTCAGCTGTGCTAAAGTTTACATGTTTTAACTATTAACATGTCTGCCTAGTCTCCTAGTAGATGAAACCTAACTCCACAGTCAAAAGTTTAAGGAAGCTGTGTCCCTCCATGGACTTCAGAGAAAAGGATTTTACGGTGAGTACATAAATCCTATTTTTTTTTTCCCCCCCAAAGTTTTTTAGTTAATTTTTTTGCAAAAAAAAGTGATATAAAGTGGTTGTAAACCCACTTTTTTCACTTTTACCTACAGGTGTACAGGTAAGCCTATAATAAGGCTTACCTGTAGGAATAAAGAATATCTCATAAACCTGTACGGTTTAGGAGATATTCCCCTCGCAATGCGCCGCTGATTGCATGCTCAGGGGGGAATCCACAACGAAAAGACCGGCAGCCGCCGGACCTTGCCGAATTTAAATCTCCCACACGCGCGGGAGTGACATCATTGCCGCTCCAGCCAATCACAGCGCTGGAGAGGCGATACCCGGAAGACACGCCGGAGCAAGATGACATCTCGCTCGGCGTGGACCAGGTAAGTGTTCACCTCATTCCAAGGTAAGTATTTCATAATCAGCCAGTATGCGGTGCATACTAGCTGATTATGCCTTTTGCCTTGCAGGTTTGAAAAAATAAAATAAAAATTATGCGGTTTTATTTTGGGTACAACGTTGCATGTCCAATTGTCATTCAAAGTGCGTCAGCCCTGAAAGCTGAAAATTGGCCTGGGCAGGAAGTGGGTAAAAGTGCCCAGTCGCTAAGTAATGTGTTTTTGGATAACAAAATATAATTTGGATTAATATTGTGTGGGGGGGGAAGAGTAGCACTTTAGGTGGTGGATCAACAAGGTTGGGATACAATCTACCAGTCGCCAACTCAAAGGGCTTTTTCACAGGTGTGTTAGTTCACGTTGATTCACATTTTTCCAGCTCATTTTCAAGCAGGCATGGCAGAGGGGATTGTACACATGCTGTGCCATTTTTTTCTCTGCATACAGCGTTTAATGGGCAACACTGCCTGTCAAACTTGCCCCTTTAAAGGGTCACTTAAGATTTTTTTTTTTTTTAGCTAAATAGCTTCCTTTACTTTACTGCAGTCCTGGTTTCATGTCCTCATTGCTCGTTTTTGCTCTGTTGCTGTAATTTTACTCTGTTCTGGACACTTCCTGGTTGTCTGGCTCCATATGAAAAAAGTCATGGGAGAGTTTAGTTTCGTTTTCCTAGCCATGACTCTCTATGGCACTGTCCAGCACAGAGGCATAAAATAACATGCAAAGACTAAACTAGTTTAAGTTTCGTTTTTGCATCTAAGAGGCACATTATATGATTGATTTTTATCTATTTTTAATAGTTTTAAAAGGAATCCGTTAACTATTATGGCTCCATACCCTGTAAACAGTCATTTCATAAATAAAAATAAAAATCCTTTAGTGATCCTTTAAGTCAATGTGGCCACGTTGTGATTGATATTTCGGTTTAAGAAAATCTCAATTCGTCTGGATTAAAGAAACTGAAGTTGTTTTTTTGGCCCCCACCTGGACATCTGTGAGCCTCTGTACGGACATCTTTCAAAAGAAATCCACCATGGATTGCATTTCGGAGTGCAGCAGAAACTGGCAACCATGTGAGAGACCTAAACATGTTCAGTACTTTTATAGCAAGGTGGTGTTGTGTCAAGATTTCAGTCTACTTTACAGGCGTCCAATAGATGTACTTGTGCCAGGTGTATTTAAATTAGGTTGTTTTAATACACGACTATTTTTTGTATTTGCGTTTTTTTTTTTTTTTTAACATGGTTCTTCATTTTTATTAAGCTTTCAATCGAAATGAATCAACCGAAAGAGGTTTTGGCAACAGAAAAGGTATTTATAATTTTGTTCTGTTGTCTTTCAATTGCAAAATCTGTATACAGGTGTCAAAGGAAAGGGCCCGTGGAGTACCTGCACAGAGTAGTTTTGAATTGGGATGTTTATACGCACAATACAGTGGTAACCGCGCTAGTGGTAAAAGCGCAACTATTATTAATGTGCAGGAGCTACCAGCAAGCTGTAAGATATTTAATGTATCAAAAGTGTGCTGCACAAACTCAATATCAAATGCATTCGCAGATGAAATTTTAAATAAAACACAAAAATAGTAAGCCAAGTGTCAAAGTGAAGAAATTCCAAGGTGATGAAATGTCCCAAATATTAGAAAGTTCAGGTATAATGGTGAAAAGGATAGTCCACAGGTGTCACACAAAGCCCGCGGGCCGAATCTGGCCCTTTTTGAGGGGAATCGTAATGCTGATGCGGCCCGCGATGAAATTGAGTTTGACACCCCTGGCATAGTCTCAAGATACCCTTTGCAAACTTCCCCACCGCCACCGCACAGAACCATCTGCTTACTGAAAGATATCAAAGGCGATCTCCTTAAGTAGCAATCTTGTCTGTCCCCCCCCCCCCCCCCCCCCTGCCCAGAAGAGACCACAGTATACATCCGCTCCCTAATGTACAAGTACCCAAAAAGGAAAATTGCAAGCTCCACATAGTGTGGCATCCACATAAATCACTTAAAAGATTTAAATGCACTCACAAAGAATGAGAATTCCCATTACTTCTGGTAATATGACGTCGCAACAGGCTGCGCCCTATGCGTTTCGTCATAACTGCCGGCACCCGGGATTGTGTTAACAATTTGCCAACCAGCCGCCGCAGTTATACTGCGGCAAGGTGGCTCAGGTGTACAAATCTGTACCGGTACGGCGGTTCGTGCATTAGCTTCTGTGGGCGCGTGCCGTTTTGGCCAGCGGAATTAAAGGGGTTATAAAGGAATTATTTTTTTCATAAGCATCCTTTACCTGCAGACATTCTTCTTTTCACTTCCTGATTATTCTTTTTTGCTCAGAAGTTTCTTTCTTCTGTTATGTTCACTTCCTGCTTGTCCGATTGTAACTCACCACTGTGAAGGGAGGCTTTACTGCGGTGGTCAGTGACGTGCTCGCCCCCTCCTGGGATCACATCTGGCAGGACACTCTTTACGTGTTAGAGACTTCAAGGAGGTGTGAATTACTGGGCGTGCAGCAATGCATACTGGGAAATGTAGTTCTTGCATGAACGAGCGCCGCAAACCAGGAAGTGAATGAGAGGAAACTAGAACGCCGGAGGTGATATAGATGAAGGAATTTAATAGGTATTGGGTATTAGTTGTTTTAACAGAATCATTACACTATTCTGTCTACCTTGCAGACATTAATTTTAGGCAAAACCTTTTTTTCCTTTAAAACGAAGTTCCACTCTGGAAACCTCTAAAATAAGCCTGGAACCCTCTAAGAGGCTTTCTGCTCCCCTCCCCCCCCAAATAACATGCCAAATGTGGGGGGTCACCTTTCTTTAAAGTGGAAGTTAGATTTTTGGGTGGAACTCCACTTTAATCTGAATTCCAATCAAAACACTAGGTGCATGGAGTTTACATGTTTTTCCTTGTGGTTGTGTGGGTTTCCACCCACAATCTAAAGACATGCTTTTAGGTTAAACAGCCCATATATAAAATTGGCATGCAAGGGAATGAAATTGCAAGTATGCATGTGAGACTGGGATCTTCTAAGTGCCTTGAAGGAATTGATGGATGTTAATGTACAAAAAGTTGTCAATTGGTATAAAAACCTGTAATATATGTTCAATTTTAACAGGCGGTGACCGCAATCAAAATTTTGAATCTTCTGAAAGGGGGTTTGGAAACCGAAGAGGTACTTGCCGGGACATTTATTTTTTTTGTTTGCAAGAAGTATTAATGTTGTACGTTTTTATTGATGGTATTTTAGATCCAGGTGCTAACAAATAGTCATTGACCTTTTTCTCTCCAATTGAGGGGCACGAAGTCCTATACCGTCAGGTTATACTGTCATCTACAGGAGGATTGGATCCTGGCATACGGATCTTTAAGACCCCTTTCACACTGCAGCAGTTTTTATGAGTTTTAGCACTAAAAAAGCACCTGAGAACTTCCTATTCATTGCCATGAGTGCTTTCACACTGGGGTGGTGCGATTGAAAAGTGCTTTGGAAGCACTGCAACATGGGAGTTTTAACCCTTTTTTTGGGGGTTAAGTGCTGCTAAAACGAGCGCTTTTTACCAAACGCACAGGCGGCCCCAGTGTGAAAGGGCTTTACACCGGCTGGACTGGATGTGAAAGGCTAGCCTAGAAGTGACCATTGGGCGCTTTCCAAACTCTGTTGTGGTAACAACCTGCCCTTCTGCTTTTCAAGTCCAGACCAGTTGGCATTGCTTAAGCGCTTGGCCTGTCCCTGAAGACTCGCTGTGAGTAGACTTATTTGGCAGAGCATCGGGTGCTGCCTCAATATTTTCATAGCGGTGTTCCTCTTTGAATTTCCACCTACTACAGATTTTACAGCTGGAGGGGCCAATGCTGAGATGTTCGCTGATGCAAGTTGCATGCTTTTATGCCACTCATATTCATCAATTGTTGATGCTCTTGTATACAGGTGTCAAAAGAAAGGGCTCTCTTGGTGCTTGTACAGAGTACTGTGGGATAGTACTAGTTGGTTAACGTAAACGAGTGAATTGACCCCTTGTCTCTACCATGGTATGTTTACCTTCAGCTTGCAGCAGTTTTCTTTTGCTGGCTCTCGGCTGGAAAGGGAAAGTGATCTGAGTGGCTATAAAGCTGCCCAATCACTTTCACAGTGCAGGTGGTGTGGTTCTCCCTAGACTGAGATGTGTTTTTCTCTGGCCGATGCCAATACTTAGAAATCGGGGCAGCCGATTATATAATGCAGTTTTTTTCCAAGACAATATTTTTTGGGCATGTGGCACCGATTGGCACTGGCAGGTTTCACACTGAGCTGATAGTGTAAAGCTGGCCATACAATTCTTATTCCATTTTCTTTTAGATCTACCTGCAACTATGTAGTGCAAGGGCCTGCCTGATTGCATACAAATTGAAAGTATTTAGGTTTGACCGCCAATTTGGTTTTGGTAAAGGAACCTTGTACAAGAAAATTGTATAATGTATGGTCAGCCTAACTGTGAAACTGACGTATGTAACAATACAGAGAGAGACCAGGTGTCAAAAATTGGTGGTCATGTTGGTGTGGGCATATCCAGCAACTATCCAACACCAGCCAATGATTGGGCTGCTTAAGGGGGTGGTGCCACATACTCGTAGCGGACTGCCCAGATCCTATCCCATTGGCTTGTTTAAAAACTGTGTGGTCCCTGCCCACCCCGATATCAACGCCAAATTCTGACAGCTCCTCTCTCTGTATTCATTTACGAATGTCAATTTCATACTCAGCGACTGTCAAGTTCTGCCCTGTGTGCTGCTCTGTATATCAGGCGCTCCGCGCACCTGTTCCTTTCTGTAATGCGTTCCACGCTGGAACGCATTACGGCGACCACGCAATGACGTCATCACGCGGCGCCCTGTGCGTTCCACCGTGAAACGCAGAAGTGCGCCGCACTATACGACGCTTCTTTCAAATCTCTTGCCAATGTATTACAGCTGTCTGGTACCTCTCCTGCCTATGAAGGCATTCACTTGATACAGACATCGTTCTATTGTCAGCCGTAGCTTGGCCACGCTACAGATATCTGTCCCATTGCTCCCCATGCTGCAACACCGCTCCAGACAACTATTACTTGGCACCTTAGCAACTACTACTGCAGCACCTACTGCAACACAGAGCCATTGCTGGGGACAACCTTTTGAGGCCTTCCTGCTGAACACCCTACACCACGGAATCCCTATTTCCTACACTGAAACCTGCAAACGGATAAGTAGCTATTGTATCACTTGTAGTGCTATAGGAAGATCTGTTGCTTATGTTCCATTGTATACAATTAATGTTACTTAATATGCCTTGTGGATATTAACATACTATTTGGGATATACTGTTGTGCTAAGGACTGTTTGCTACGGAATACCTTAAAGGGTCAGCTACCCTCAAATTACCTGAGCTATATTTGCCTCTCATGGGCAACTATTACCTGTGCAATTTTCACCTCCTATATGCAACTATAATTATCTGAGCTATATTGCCTCTTATATGCAACTACTATTGCCTGAGCTAGTTGTCACTACAACTCCTATTTACTACGAGCTTGACATAAGTACAAATCGCTTATAGGCCTTGTCCTAATTTGTTGAACACGTTGGCGCTAACTTTTCTATGCTAAGGGTTGATGGTATTTCATACCAACTCCCTTAGAGGCCTAATACATCCCTATATGCTCAAAGTGATATGGTGTAGAGAACCCCCAAACTCCTGTTTGTGTGGAGTGACGCCTGGGGTCCTGTACTGATGATCACTTTCATATAGAGGTGTATTGGAACTTTGATCTTAAAATATATTATATAATTTTAAATGCTAAGCTCTGGTCGCATGTTCTAATGCGTCCATCCTTAGTAGCTCTAGCTTTATGTGACAGAGAGATGATGTAGAGATCCCCCAAACTCCTGTTAGTGTGGAGTGCCGCCTGGGGCCCAATACTGAGTTGTCACATAAAGAAGCGAATTTAAATCCTTGCTAACCGCAGTTGTGGTTCACTCTGTTCACCAGTGCTGTTACACTCTGCCAGTGTAGTGTGGGGAAGGGAGAACACTTGTGGGTCGACGGGGCACAGTGCTATTTAATCGGCCAATATATCAGTTGACCTCTGTTCACCCACCCCCAGGTGTTTCTGACGGCCCCTTTTAAAAATTAAGTCAGCAGCTACACATTCTGTAGCTGCTGACTTTTAACATTAGACACTTGCCTGTCCTGAAATCCAGCAATGTCGGCACCACACCGGATTCCACCGGCTGTTCGGTTGCTGGCGCCGCCATTGCTGGCACGGGAACCCGGCAGTGTAGCCTTTTGGCTTCACAGCCGGGTCCCTGCTGCACTCACTGGCCCGGCAGAAGGGGAGGAGGGGGGCCGAGCTGCTGATGTAATTTGCCGAAGCCTGGTCTCCCAGGAAGTGGGGGCAGGGTATCTGTAGAAAATAAAACTGTCATTCCATATCTGTGTTCAGTTGTGATGAAGGGCAGGGGAGAAATAGTTGGGCCTCCATAAAGAGTACTTGTCACCTGCCCAATGCTATCACATGGGGGTTTGTTAACCCCTTATGATGACAAAGATTTTAAAAGCATGTTAGAATCTGTAGGATTACAATGCAACACCCGGTACAACACCTTGGGACGAGTACCGTTTGGCTTCCATCTTCTTCCGCCGCCGCCCCCCCCCTCCTCCCGCAGGCTTCCCTGCCCGGCAGCCTCACAGGTAAGGCTGCTTCTCCCCACCTCCATCCTCAGCCTTTAAGGCAGTCCGTGGCCGTCCTTTTCAGGATAAGCTGCGGCCCAACAAGAACGGAGCAACGGCCTGAGGTGCCTGCCTGAACCGGTACTCCCTCATACCCCCCAGCTGCGCCTATAGCAGCTCCACACCTCTCCCCGCCACCGCTCTCGCCAACCGCAACCCCCAGCCCGGACAACTCCGGCAATAGTTAAGCGGCGGCCGCAGCTAGTAATGTCCCCGGTGCCCCAGGAGGATCTCCACCACCTCACCTCGCCCCCCCAGAACCTCAGCCACCGGTTTGGGCCTAGTTCCTGGTCTGCGGCCATCTTGCTACACCCCAACAGTGTCACCCATTCCAATCACCCCCACTCACCCTCCTCAGCCCTATTGCTGGGGTGCGTATACCCCAAGCCCCCTCTTCATTAGCTTTTTCAGCTCTAAATCTAGGGACGCCCACCACTCACTACTTGATCCAGGCTTTGCTCGATCGCCCTTGAGGGATCAGGAAGGAATTTTTTCCCCTACCGCTGCAGATTGGCACAGCACGGCCAGGGTTTTTCGCCTTCCTCTGGATCAACGGGGAGGGAAGGTTTAGCGAGTGGAGGCCCACTTGGAAATCTTCCTCCCATTAATCATCAAATACCCCCCGATCAATATTAACTTTTCCCCTGCGTTTCTGCGACTTTGGCTAATCTGAAATACACCGCAGAAACCATCCGGGAATTAAAACCATTTCCCTTAATATTATCAGAGGTCACCATAAAAGCTCTAAGGAGTATGCAACTGTTAAGAATTGATCGACAGTTAAACATTATACCCATTCACCCCAGCCTAAGCGCATATCATGCGTTTTGGTCAACACAAAATCTGCAGTAAAACACTGACAAGAAATCTGATTTCATCCTACAATACGATTTCGACTGCCTCTTTATCACAGAAAGCTGGCTTACAGCCGACTAAGACCATTCTGGGAGAATTGGTGCCAGAAAATTACCGCATTCACACGCAAAACAGAGTGGGGCAAAGAGGGGGAGGCCTGGCGGTGATCCACATGATGCACCTCTCGATCACCAAACCAGTCCCTCAACACTCGCTTCCATTCATGGAAACCCTCACTCTGCAACTGCAAACAAATCCTCAAGACACTGTCCATATTCTACTCTGCTATAGACCACCAGGTCCAAAAATGCACCTTCTCACGTTGACGGAGTTCATCTCCACCTATACCCTAAACATCACACTTTTTGATGCTCGGGGATTTCTTCTGTGGGCAAACTCCTTATGGGACCCCGTCGCTGACGCCTGCATCGACCATCTGGAAGGATTAGGTCTGCAGCAACTAGTACATGGGCCCACTCATACCTCGGGTCATACGCTCGATCTCATTTTCAAACAAGATGTGGAAATAGACGTCTTGGAAAATGAGCCGCAACCATGGACAGATCACCATGCGATTAAATTCACAATTACCAAAAACGCCCCCCTCAAAAAATACGATAAAACCGGTGACAACTCACTGGACTAGATCTCAGAAGAAGCTCCACTCGGAACTCTTTAAAACACTAGGGAACAAAATAAAAACAATCCAACAGCAGCAAATAGCCGCAGAAACTCTCTACGCCATCAACAAGGCTCTACTACAGTCAGCCGACTTAGTGGCACCAAAACGCGCATCCGAAAAAACAACTCCGGCTGGTTTAATGACATGCTGTCACTGCTAAAGCAAGAGCGAAGAAGAGCCGAAGCTGCTTGGAAAAGAAGCTCTTCGGAGGTAAACCACACCACTTATAGGATAATCAAGAAATACCACAAATCTTTATGGCCAAAAAAATCACATCTCCAACATCGCAAATGCCCTAAACCACTCCGCGAACTCTTCAAGCTGGTCACTCAGACCATGAACCCAGCTTGTTTAGAGGCCCCCAATTCCAACTCAAAAGAATTTTCGGATTATTTCATTAATTAAATTGAAAAAATATGAGTAAGCATTCAGCAAAATAGACCCCTCATCAACTCCTCCCCAAAGCTAAAACCAAGAACCCACATAAAACCACCACAATTAACTAATTTCTCTCTAAAACCCATTTCCATCGAGGCCACCAAAAATATCATCGGTACTCTGTGAAATAGCACAGCGCCCAATGATATCATCCCCACCTAACTGCTGCAAGAATGAGCCGATATATTGGCACCAGCTATCTTGCAGCTCTTGAACCAATCATTCAAGGAGGGCGCGGTGCCCACCTTGCTGAAACAAGGTATAATAAAACCAATTCTAAAAAAAACACCTTAGACCCCAAAGATCCAAACAACCGTCGACCCATAACAGGCCTAAATGTCTTCTCCAAAGTAATGGAGAAAGAAGTTGTACAACAGTTACAACATCATTTAGACACTCATAAATTACTCGATCCGTTTCAATTGGGTTTCCGTCCTAGTCACGGAACAGAAACGGCGCTGCTCAAAATATGGGATGACGCCCTCGAGGCAGCAGACGAAGGAGAATCTTGTCTCCTGGTACTGTTGGACCTAAGCGCTGCTTTCGACACTGTAGACCATGGATTACTACTGACTCGGCTAGCTGAAGTAGCCAGAGTCGCGGAATGTGATTTAGTGTGGTTCTCCTCCTTATTGGAAAACCGATCACCAATGGTGAAACTGGGGCCTTTCACTTCTGAAAAACGGACTGTATCATGCGGAGTCCCTCAGGGATCCCCTTTGTCACCGGTTCAATATTTATCTCCGCCCTCTTTTTTTAAATCATCAGTAACCAGAAGTTACTTTATCACTCTTATGCAGATTATACACAATTGTATTTTCGCATATGCAACAAAGGATCATTCTCTTGGACTAAAGAAATGCCTGTCTTTAATAGAAAACTGCATGACAGTTATCTTAAACTCAACGGTTCGAAAACAGGACTTCTACTGTTTCACGCCAACCGGAAAAATCATCCTGCAACATGGACTCCCCCACCCATTCTGGGAAAACGATCACCCCTAGCACCAAAGTCAAAAGTCTCTGAGTCATTTTTGACACCTACATGACAATGGATGCACAAATAGGGTGAGTAGTCAGCGGATCGCACCATCTGCTGCACCTACTACGCAGACTTGCCCCCTTTATTCCGAAAGAAGACGTTGCAGTCGTGGTGGGAACAATTATCAACTCCAGACTTGACTATGCAATAGCCCTCTATCTCGGACTCCCCAAATACCAAATCGCTCGTCTGCAAGCTGTTCAAAATACAGCTGCTCGATTAGTGACTGGCAAAAAAACATGGGAATCAATCTCGCCTTCACTAAGATCCCTTCATTGGCTGCTAGTAAGACACAATCACTTTCAAGGCACTCTGTCTAATGCATAAGTGCATTCATGGAAACGCCCCCCAATATCTATGCGAAAAAATAAAAGCTCACAACCCTAATCGTATTCTGCGATCCACCAATCAAAACCTTGTCCAGATACCCAAAGCCACATACAAGTCCAAAGGAGATCGAAGGTTTTGCAGTCCAGGGACCTCGACTGTGGAATGCTCTACCAACCACCACTCGAGTGGAGTAGGACCACTTGGCCTTCAGGAGAAGGATTAAAACCCATCTCTTCTGAGATCAAAGGGGTTTCACTCACGGAATGGATACATCGCCCAGAGGCGATTCAGTTCGCATGTGTTGCGCTATATACGTTTTTCACTCACTCAACATGCTACAGTGTAGAACCACAGGGTTGTTTCTGCATGACACTGATGGTGTGGCACATACCTAGCAGCTGGGAAAGAAATATGAAAAAAAAAAAAAAAAAGGTACAAAGGAACATTTTTGTAAGGATACAGATTGATTTTTCTATTCATTGTATGTGAGTAATGAGTTAGTCTGTTTCCACTAGTGCAATGTGTCATGTGACTTTGGACAAATTAAGTCGCATGACAAGTCGCAGCCCATTGCTTTTTATGGCAAACGTTCATATCTATGCCACTTTGAAAAGGTGCCTGCACTATTATGATGCATCTTTGATCCAGAGTGTGTAAAAATTGATCACTCTCTAGCCTTGGGCTACGTTTCCACTAGTGCGACTCCAAAGCTGTGCAATTTAAAATGCCATTGAGTGCAGCTTTGATCCAACTTTAAAGTTGCACTCTAAATTGCACAGCTTTGGAGTCGAAATAGTGGAAACCTAGCCTAAGACTAGCGTGCCACTTTGATCCAACTTTACATTCTCTGGATCCAAGTCTAATCAAAGTAGTGCAGGTACTTTTTCAAAGTCGCATAGATGGGAATGGGTACCATTAAAATTGAGTGTTGTGTGTAACTTGTCATGCGTCTATGGACACGGTAGCATGACAAGTCACGTTTCCACTATTGCTGCGTGATTTATAGTACAGCTTTGATCCAACTTTACACTCTCTGGATCAAAGTTGCATCAAAAATTACACCAAAGTTGTGCAGGTACCTTTTCAAAGTTGCTAATTTTCAAAATTGCATAGATGGGAATGGGTGCCATTGAAATCAGTAGGCTATGACTTGTCATGCGACTGTCCAAAGTCGCATCACAAGTCATACTAGTGGAAACATAGACTTGGTGTGGGTGCCTGTACTATGATCATTTATAGACCCTAAGCTGAGACCTCAGAGCACTTCCAGCTACACTGAGAGCCCCCCCACCCCATCTCTCTTTGCTACAATGTCCAGCACAGCTGTACTGTATATGTGCACTGACAGTTTAACATTTTCCATAGGTTACCAGTTTTGAGTTGGAGTAGGTCTAGGGCTAGAATTTCTTTCAACGATCGCAGCGATACCTTAAATGTTTGAACACCGTTTTCATAAGAGGGCGCAACTTAAATATGCGTTTGCTTCTTTGTGTTAGCATGAAGGGACGGTCTTGTATTTATATATATTTTTTTTAATTGCCCCTTTTAACTGCTTAAGCCCCGGACCATTTTGGTTGTTAAAGACCGGGCCACTTTTTACGATTCGGCACTGTGTCGCTTTAATTGAAAATTGCACAGCCGTGCGACGTGGCTCCCAAACATAATTGTATGTTTCCTCACAAATAGAGCTCTTTTGGTCATATTTGATCATGTCTATGATTATTTTTTTATGCTATAAACAAAAAAGCAACAATTTTGAGAAAATTCAATATTTTTTACTTTTTGCTATAATATCCCCCAAAAAATTGTAAAAAAAAAAAATTCCCACAGTTTAGGCTGAAACTTATTATTCATATTTTTGGTAAATAAATCGCAATAAGTGTTAACTTTTGGGCCAATCAATATAGCTTCTACAAAATGGGGGACTGTTTTATGGCATTTTTCTTTTTCTTTTTTCGTCCATGGACGGACACAGCTCTTTAAATCTTGACAATTGGGTTATGTTCTGTCTCTTAGACGACTTGGCAGACATGTTAAATAATTAAAGCGGATGTGCCACTAAAAAAATATATTAAAAGCCAGCAGCTACAAATACTGCAGCTGCTGACTCTTAATATAAGGACACTTACCTGTCCTGGAGTCCAGCGCCGTCCGCAGCAGATGACGAGCGATCGCTCGTCACCCTGCTGCTCCCCCCTCCATCCACGGTGAGGGAACCAGGAAGTGAAGCGCTCCGGCTTCACTGCCCGGTTCCCTACGGCGCATGCGCGAGTCGGGCTGCGCCCCCCGATTGGCTCCCGCTGTGTGCTGAGAGCCGAGTGTTCCCAGCATACAACGGGGGACGGACGGGAAGTAAGGAAAAAACCCGTCTTTTGCCCGTATCGTAGGGCCGGAAGTGGGTGCAGATACCTGTCTGTAGACAGGTATCTGCACCCCCCTCCCCCCTGAAAGGTGTCAAATGTGACACCGGAGGGGGGGAGGGTGCCGATCAGCGCGACTTCACTTTAGAGTGGAGATCCGCTTTAAATGCATGTAACTGTAACAGAGTCTAATAGCCCTGCCCAGGGGGCGGTCCCTCCAGTCATAACCCCTCACCCTGCAGCACAGGGTGTTTTCTGCTTGGTAGAGGAGTAGGACCTGGCTCCCTTTTGGGCCAAGAGTCCTGAAGTGTGTGTGTGTGCACACACACTTTTTTGTGATTCTTCAATCAACTGCCGGCTGGGTGACAGGCTGGATATTATAGATCCTTGTAGTCCCCCTAGTCCAGCCATCGAGCGTGAGCAGACCTTGGCTACACGCTTGGTCGGCCACGACCTACCCTATGGCTCCAGTGATGGCCGGTGAGCAAATGCTCCGGGGTCTACACATGACTGGGCTGCTGCTGTCTCACTCAGTGGACCGGGCCGACAGCTACTCCATACCACTCGGTTGCAGGGACGCACTAGCAAGTCCTCGCAAGGATGGATAAGTATTGTTCCTCCTGCTTCGCCATTTTTAGTGTCTGCTTTTCTCTCTTGTAATTTCCAAGAAAGCTTTGGCTGATTTGCCCTTCAAAGGTGGGAGGCTTTTTGGTACCTTGCTGGATGAGTACATTAAGGATGTCACTGAAGGTAAGAGCACACTTCTCACTCAGTCCTCTAAGGGGAATGAGTTGCGCTCTATGCCGGGGGCCCTCCTATTCCGTGCAAAAGCGGTGTTTTCATCAGTCAGGGTCAGCCGGCAGATCCTCCCAGACTAAAAAATGTCCAGCTGGGGGACAGAAGTGTCCCTGGGTGCACAAGCCTGCTACCGCATGAAGTTTTACCCCCGTCCGACTCAAGGGTGGGGGGACTGCTTTGCGGGTTTTTAGATCGGTGGACCTCCCTGCTCTCCGACCAGTGGGTCTGCGAGGTGGTCACTTTGTGGTACAAGATCGAGTTTCTTTCTTGTCCGCCAAACGGATTCTTTCCCTCAAATCTTCCTCTCCGTCTGGCTCGTCGGTCTGCCTTAATGGGAGCAGTACAAGACTTGCTCAGGTGTGGGGTAATTTTCCCTGTGCCACTGGAGGAAAGGTTTCAGAGATTCTATTTGAAGCTGTTTGTAGTCCCAAAGGACGACGTAGTCCGTCCAATCTTGGACCTTAAATTCCTTAATGCCTTTGTGAGGGTGTGAAAGTTCAGGATGGAATTCATTTGTTCAGTGGTTGCTGCACACCATCTGCGGGACTTTCTGGTGTCCCTGGACATTAAGGACGCATACTTGCATGTCCCCATCTGCGCCAGGTATCAGAGGTTTCTGCGCTTTGCGATTAAAGACCAAAATTTCCCTGTTTGTCTTTCAGGACAGGTACTGTAGAGAGAGACAGGCTCCTCCCCTCTCAGGAAACACCGCCTTCCAATTAAAGATTTAAGCCTCATCCTCCCTCAGCTCCTCAGTTTATGGTGTTTCCTCTGGCAGGGGAGACACCGCTGGGGGCCAAGGGCCAGACAGCTGGGGAAGCTGAGGCCAGTATTCCTGAGAGGGGGACCCGGTCTCCCTGTAGCTCAGGTCCGTTTGATTCACGGCGTTCCAGGTAGGTGGGGAAGCTACATACCTGGACACTTGGCGTGTTAGCGTCCCACGGGCATTCCTGGGGAGGATTTTACCGTGGAGGTCTTTTCCAGTAACGCACAGGGGTGGCGCTGCAGGCGGTGTGCTATCTCCCTGTGTAATTCACAGTTGGCCAGGAAGCTGGGCCGGACCGGATGACGAGTGACGTCAGTTCCGGGGGGGCACTTCCGCGGATACACGTCTCTGGCCCCAGACGCTGCAGAAGTGAAAAGACCAGACGCTGGGTTGGTGCGGCCTTTTTCAGCCGTAGGGTCGGGGGTTTTTTGATGCAGTTGCGACCACATTTTCTCAGCGAGATGTCGGAAGTGGAGACTTCACGCACACCTCTGGATGACAAGGGAACCAGCCACTCTAAGGTAAGGAGAACCCTGGGGTGGTGTTCCCTTTCCATGCTAGCAGCTTCACTGGGGTTTCTTCTCCTGGTGGTCGGGGAGTTTTTTGGTAGTGTCTGGGACCCTGGTGGTGGTTGGTCCTGGGGGAGCACTCCTGGTGGATGTCTGTTTTTAAGCGCTAAGGGCTATATCTCATGGTACCCTCTACTCTTATCTGTGTTTTTCAGAAATCCACAGAAAAATCAGCCCACAGTTTCAAGAAGAAGTGTGCTTCCTGTAGAACTTCCCTTAGTGAAAACTGGAATAAAGCACTTTGCAGGAGATGCATTGAGGGGCTGATTATAGAGAGAGAGGCAGATCAGGGGTCTGAACTAGTGGAATCTGTGAAAGCTTTCTAGCACCTTTCAATCTTTTAAAGATCTGTTTGCTAACTTTCAGTTGTTCCAGAGTAGCCCTTCTCCAGCGCAGCAGGTTCTTCCACCCAGTCCTGTGGTGCTTCCCTCCGTGAGTGGAGAGAACCCAGGGGACTTCAGAGAGGACGCTGAGGAAGAGCGAGATAGTGCCGCTTCTGAATCCCAAGGGGAATCAGAGGGTAAAGGGAAGGAGGGGGGAGCCCTCCAGAAATTCCCGATACAAACTTTCCCTCAAAGAGGTGGAAGATCTTTTGGGTGCAATCCACACTACTTTGGGGATTCCTGAAGAGAAAAAAGCACTGTCGCTCCATGATCGAATGTTCTTGGGCTTAGGGGAACGAAAGAGAAGAGTATTCCCGGTCCATGAGGTCTTGATCAATACCATCAAAAAAGTGGCAAGATCCGGAAAGGAAACCCTTCTTTTCAAATATGTTGAAGCAAAGGTTTCCCTTTTCTGAGGAGGAAGCCCTAGTTTGGAATAAAATTCCCAAACTGGATGCTGCCTTCTCACAGGTGTCCAGACACACTGACTTGGCGTTTGAAGACATGGGGGTGCTTTCAGACCCCATGGACAGAAGAATGGATTCACTTCTGAAGAAATCTTGGGATTCTTCACAGGGGAACCTTAAGCCTGCCATGGCAGCTACAGTGGTGGCTCGCAACATGGAACATTGGCTCACGCAAATGAAAGCACACATTGAGGGCGGGGGACACCAAAAGAAACTATTTTGGCCTCCTTTCCAAAACTACTGAATGGGGTAGCGTATTTAGCGGACGCATCGGCAGAATCTATACGTATGTCTGCGCGTTCTGCAGCCTTGTCCAATTCGGCAAGGAGAGCCTTATGGCTCAAGACGTGGCAAGGGGATAGCGCGTCTAAAGTTAAACTGCGGTATTCCCCTTACAGGAGACCTGCTGTTTGGAGGCTGTTCTTGACCGAACAGCCGACAAAAAGAAAGCCTTTCCCATAAAGAAAAAATTTGGGGGGCAGGCAAAGAAAAAGTTCTGGTCCCAGAAGAAGGTAGAAGCCACTAAACCAGAAGGGAAGAAGAAATTTTGGGGGCAGAAAGGCAAGGGGCGTGGAGCAGTGATTTTTCGTGCTCCTGAACAGCCCCAAAAACCACAGTGACAGAGTCAAAATGGGAGGAAGGTTGGGGGCCGTTCTCCCACAATGGGAAATGATCACCAGGAATCAGTTTGTTGGGGATCATAAGGCGAGGATACAAATTGGGAATTTTCAAGTCCTCCCCCATTAAGACTTTGTCACCGAGCTGCCAAAGTGCAAAGAGAAATCGTTGGCTCTTCTTTACTCCCTTCAGGAGTTGGAGGATCAAGAGGTAGCGGTTCGGGTCCCAACAGAGGAGACAGGCAGGGGCTTCTACTCCCACATCTTTGTGGTTCGCAAATCCTCAGGGAAGTTCAGACTTGTACTGAATCTGAAGCCCCTGAATGTCTCGGTCACTTACAAAAGATTCCGGATGGATTCAATTTACTCTGTAAGGACCCTTCTCCCCCAAACTGTTTTATGGCATCAATAGACCTGAAGGATGCCTATTTGCACATCCCTATAGCGGAGGGTTATCAGAAGTTTCTGAGGTTGGCAGTAAGATCCAAAGAAGGGACGTTTCACCTTCAGTTCAAAGCCCTTCCCTTCGGGCTCTCCTCTTCCCCCCGCATCTTCACCAAAGTTATGGTGGAGGTCATGGCGTTCCTTCGTCTCAAAGGTATCTCAGTGATGGCGTACCTGGACGACCTGTTGTTTGCAGGGTCCCCCGAACAACTATCCCAGGATCTCCAGGTAACAAGTGATGTCCTGGAAAACCTGGGATGGCTTTTGAATCTGGAGAAATCCAGTCTGGTGCCATCTCAAAGGGTCACCTTCCTGGGTTACGAACTGGACTCAACTAGGCAGATTTTTTTTTTTCTCCCGACAGAAAAGGTCCAAAAGGTGGACAGGGCAATGTTGCTCCTTCAGGGCAGCTCTCAGCTCACAATAAGGAAAGCCATGTCAGCCCTGGGTCTTCTAACATCCACACTTCCGGCGGTACAGTGGGCAGGGTTGCATTTTCGTCCCTTACAACTTTACATTCTAAGTGTCTGGGACCACAACCCGGGGTCCCTGGATGCCCTAATATCAGTGCCGATTCGGGTCAAGAGGCCCTCTGGTGGTGGAGGAAGGGGGCGAACCTTTTACAAGGTCTGGAGTGGATTTGTCCAATATCCAGGACGGTAACAACGGACGCCAGTGGCACAGGATAGGGAGCACACCTGAATTCTCATCTGGTGCAGGGTACCTGGAAAAAGGAGGACTCAAAGAGATCCTCGAATTGGAGGGAGCTGAGGGCCATAGATCTGGTCCTCAGAGCCTTTCAGAGAGATCTTCAGGGCCAGCATGTACGGATTCGTTAGGACAATTCCTCCGCAGTTGCCTATATCAACAGGCAGGGGGACACCAGGAGCCAATCATTGTGGAAGCTGACAGAATCTATTCTCAAGTGGGCAGAAACCAACGTTCTGTCTTTCTGCAATTCATCTGAAGGGGGGAGCAGAATCAGGTCGCAGATTTCCTCAGCAGGAACAAGCTGAGGGAGGTCGATTGGGTCCTGAACCAGGAGGTCTACGAAGTGATCACCCAAAGATGGGGAATACCGGAGGTAGATCTGTTCGCCCCAAGGGGAAATACCAAAACACAGCTATTTTTTTTCCCTGAACAGGTGGGACGGAGCGCTAGGGGTGGATGCTCTGGCGCAGACCTGGCAGTTCTCCAGGTGTTATGCCTTCCCCCCTCCGGTTCTGATCCCAGCAGTCTTGAGAAAGCTGCAGGGGGAGAACACAACGCTGATTCGGATTGCACCTCATTGGCCCAGGAGACCATGGTTTTCCATCCTGAAGGGTTTTTCAGTGGAGCCTCCCTGGATTCTGCCAATCCGGGAAGATCTTCTTGCTCAGGGTCTAGTCTGTTGTCCGCATGTAGAGCGGTGGAACCTAGCAGCCTGGCTTCCGAGGAGGAGCTGCTAAGGGGCGAAGGCTTTTCAGAACGGTTAATAGCAACTCTTCTAAGCTGCAGGAAGGAGACGCAAGCCATCTACCTAAAAGTATGGAAGCGCTTTAACAACTGGTGCTCAGAAAGCTCTTTCAATGTTCATAGCTCTGTAGCTGTATTAGAATTTCTGCAGGCAGGAGCAGACAAGGGACTGGCCATTAGCACGCTGAAAGGTCAAGTCTCAGCATTGAGTGTCTTCCTGGAAAAAGTTAGCATCTGACCCATGGGTTTCTAGGTTTTTTAAAGCCTTGAGTAGGCGGAGACCAGTTACAGCCCCCAACTTCCTAGTATGGGATCTTTCATTGGTTCTACAGGCCTTTACAGAAGAACCGTTTGAGCCATTAGAGAGTGGTACATTAGAGGTGATCACACTCAAGACGGTGTTCTTGGTAGCGATCACCACTGCTAGAAGAGTAAGTAAACTCGAAGCCCTATCTATTAGGGCACCTTTTTTTCAGGTTTTTCCAGATCGCGTTATTTTCAAAACAGATCCGGCCTTTTTACCAAAGGTATCTTCTAATTTTCATAGAAGTCAAGAAATTACATTGCCTTCTTTTTGCTCGAATCCTGTGAGGGAACAGGAACGCAAATTTCACAACTTAAATGTTAGGAGGTGTGTCCTCCAGTACTTAAGTAGCACAAGTCAATTCAGGAAAACTGATTCTCTTTTTTGTTTTATTTTCGGGGTCCAAAAAGGGGTCCAGAGCCTCTAAACGCACAATAGCCAGGTGATTAAGATCAGCCATTATTCAGGCCTATGTATCTAGGGGGGTGGAGACTCCACTGGGTATCAGGGCACATTCCACTAGGGCAGTAGCAACTTCACAAGCAGTGGTCCCACCCTAGGGTAAGGTGCTCGCTTATCCTCTCTACAGTACCTGTCCTGTGAAAGACGAACAGGGAAAATTGGGGTTACTTACCGGTAACATCCCTTTTCCAGGAGTCTTTCAGGACAGCACTGGTACCCACCCTTTTTTTTTTATAGGGGATATTTCTGAAAACTCATCATACGAGGCCGTCAGGTAAGATGAAACATTATATTTTTATGACGTGTTCTTTTGTCTCCCCAGCTGGCCGGAGGTACTCTAAAAAAAAAAACTGAGGACCTGAGGGAGGATGAGGCTTAAATCTTTAATTGGAAGGCGGTGTTTCCTGAGAGGGGAGGAGCCTGTGTCTCTCTACAGTACCTGTCCTGAAAGACTCCTGGAAAAGGGATGTTACCGGTAAGTAACCCCAATTTTTCACAAAGGTGCTCGCCTTGATTCTGCCATTGAGACGGCATTCTGGGTGTAGAAAACTGGCAGCGCACTACCTAAGTCGCCAGATGCTGGACCAAGGGGAATGGTCGTTACATCCAGAGGTGTTTCAACTCCTTTGCCGGAGGTGGGGCACACCAGACGTGGATCTCCTGGCTTCTCGACTAAATCGCAAGGTGTCGCGGTTCGTGGTGTCAGTATCGGCTAATTAATGCCTTTCCCCCTACTGAAGTTGCTTCCTCGTCTGCTCCGCAGAGTGGAGACCGAGGGGATCCTGGTGATTGTAATTGCTCCAGATTGGCCCCTGCGTCCCTGGTAATCTGACCTTGTGCATCTGGTGGCGGATACACCCTGGCGGCTGCCAATGCGGGAGGACCTTCTATCTCAAGAGCCCATACTTCAACCTGCTTTTCAGTCGCTGGCTTTAACGGCATGGCTATTGATAACCAGGTGCTAAGGGACCGAGATCTGTCGGATTCGGTAATTTCAACCATGCTGAGGGCATGGAAGTAATCTTCCTGGAAGATCCACCATTGCACTTGGAAGGCCTACATCTCTATGTGCGAAGAGATGGAGTGGCATCCATGGATGTTTTAGTTTTCCGGGGTCCTGCTGTTTTTACAGTGTGGCGTGGATCAGAAACTTGCCTTGAGCACCATTAAGGGACAGATTTCAGCCTTGGCTTTTTTCTTTCAACGACCCTTGGAGACCTATTTAACGGAGGGTACTTTAGTTCAGGGAGTTCGACATTTGATTCCCCTGATTAGACCACCGCTTCCTCCACGGGATTTGAATCTGGTGCTCTCAGCTCTCCAGGATCCTCCTTTTTGAGAACATAAGAGAAATTCCTCTCGACGCCATCTCAGAAGGTGGCTTTTCTAGTAGTCTTTACATCTCTGAAGTGTTTCTGAGTTGGCGGCCTTGTCTTGCAAGTCACCATACTACTCCACAAGGATAAAGCAGTGCTACCCCCGCAGCCTTCCTGTCTTTCGAAGGTAGTTTCAGGTTTTCACCTGAATGAGGACATTGTACTTCCGTCCTTGTGTCCTCGACCGTTGCTTCCCAAGGAGGCTGCGTTACATACTTTAAACATGGTACGCGCTCTGCAGATGTACCTCTCTGCTTCGGCTCCGTTCCGGAGGTCAGACTCACTGTTTTTGTGGCGGTGTCTGGTCCGCAGAGGGGCCTTGCGGACTCGGCGGCCACCATTTCTTGGTGGATCAGGCAGACCGTCATCCAGGCCTACGCTCTTAAGGGGCGGACGCCTCCCTTCCCAGTCACGCCGCATTCGACCAGGGCAATTGGTGCCTCCTGGGCTTTCCTATATCAAGCATCTATTTCACAGGTGCGTAAGGCGGCAAATTTTTCGTCCGTTCACACCTTTTCCAAAGTTTACAAGTTTGATGTGAATGCGTCTTCCGATGCTTCCTTTGACCGCAAGGTTTTGCAGGCGGCTGTTTGAGTTTGTACCACCTCCGTTGAGCTCTGCTTGTTTGGAGTGAAGATAGTTTTTTGATTGCCGTTTCCACCCCTCGTTTTTTTGACACTGCTTGGGGAAGTCCCACTTGTCAAAATTTAAGGAGCTGTGTCTGTCCATGGACAAAAAGAGAAAATTGGATTTTTTTTTTTTTTGTACTCGCCGTGAAATTCTTTTCTTTGTCGTCCATGGACAGACACAGTACCCACCTCTCTTTTTTAGGTTTGTACTGCTTTTTTACGAACTGAGCTGCTGGCTGCAGGGTGAGGGGTTATGATCGGACCGCCCCCTGGGTGGGGCTGTTCAACTCTGTTAATGTTGCATGCATTTAAATATCTAACATATCTGCCTCTCCTAATAGACGGAACATAACCCACTTGTCAAGATTTAAGGAGCTGTGTCCGTCCATGGACGTCAGAAAAGGATTTTAGTGGAAGTTACTTTGACGTTGCATCCCATCCTTCAAGGGCATAGTCAAGTAGGGGCTATCATTCTTCACGCGACATGCTGCCCATCAGGGGAAAGCATTGGATCGTCTCCGCTGCTACAGACAGATTTGGTAAGCAGCGGAGATGACTGGGACGTGGCAGGAGAGGGGGCACCTTTCTTACCGCCGATAACTGATCTTGAGGAGAATCCAACGCCGAGACCACTTTTATCTTAAAGCGAACCCGCTGTGGTTATGGCAGCTATCTGTAACCATGGTATTTAACATCAAAGTAGCAACTTGTATACGCTGCGGGCGGTCAGGAAGTGGTTAAAAATGTTAATGAAATGTTTTCTCCCCAAATAGTATTTCTCTGCTTGTTGGTCAAAGACCTGTCTATAGCAATAAAGCATACAGAAATGAACTTCTGTTCTCAGTGTGGAAGTTGTTTGTGACTGTCCCCCTTTTACCTCAACAATCTTTTGGCAGGGGAGACACCATGATCATGAAGGTGGTTCTCCCAGGGTGAGGCACGGCTATTGCACACTCTGGCCGTGCTGATCGTGGTGTCTTCCCTGTCGCTTCTCGGCCTTTTGGCTAGGATCAGGTGTAGTATCTGTTCTTATCAGTTGTCAGCGGAGTGCTGAAGCACCTCCTACATGGGGAGGGTGGATGCAATCCAATGACGTCATTGCACCTGGAAGGATGGTTTCAGCAGGGACTACGCTGTGCTGCCCGACAGTTACTGGGGGCTGGCCCATGGTTGAGTCTAAGCCATCTGGAAGGGTGCGCCTGGTGAGGATGGGTGCTGCGCTTGGTCTTGGTCTTTTTGCCGAGTTCTAGTCTGGCCTTCTGCCTGGCTGGTGTAAGTGCTATCTCTGTCAGCGATCCGGTAGGAGGAGCTGGTAATGCCCTGTGTGGTGGAACGGGGTAGGACCATGCAAATCCGCCGGGTTGACGGAGGGTCTGGAGGGGCTAGTATTGGTGGAGGCTAACTGGCGTGGCAGTTCTCCCCAAGAAAGCCTTGAAGGGCTCTCTAGCTGGCAGGGGTGGAGGGCTGCACTGGCCGGTCGGGGGGTCGGATATGGAACGAAAAGCCTATGGTGCATGTGCCCCTGGAGAGTGGCAGTCCAGGGGTATCTGAAGATCACTGTGTGTGAGGGACACATTGATTTAAAATAGCACGGTCACTGCACCAGATACACGCTTTTTTTTAGCACCTGCCTCCTGGGCCAGGCCTTTTGGCTAGGACCGGAGGATTTTTTTTTATTCCTGGCCGGAGTGCCTGGTCATTGTTGATCACAATGACCACTTCTTTTCACTCTCCTCTTCACTATCCCTTTCCCCCACTTTCTTTTATTTAAGCCTATGTTTGTCACGTTTTTGTCTTATTTTTGTTTGTGCACGTTTTGTTCACTGTGTGATTATTGGGGTGCCGGTCCTCGGGCCAGCCCTGAACGTCTTGGGAGTAGGTGGACATGGTCTTCTGGCTTAGTTCACTTGCTCTCATGGGGTCTCCCTTCGGGGGAGCCCCACCTAGTACTAAGATGGTTCTGTTTCGGCAGTCCCTCCGAGGAAGTTGGGTCCGTGTCGGCTTCGGTTGCTCGGACCACAGTACCTCAGTCCCCGTCTGGAGCCTAACGCCCCCCGGGGGATCAGGGTTTGGGTCCTTTTTCACAGGAGGACCACTTGACGTTGCACCCGTCTGCACGTTTTTGTGAACACTCTTTATGTGTGTGCACATTTTTTCTGCACCGGGTGGAGTTTTTTTGGGTGTGTTCACACGCCATAGGCTTTTCAAAAAAAATAAAAATATATATTTTTGTTAACTCTAACAAGTGATCTCTAACACTAAAGTGCTCTCCTATCAGGTCTGTAATGTGCTTCCTTATGTTCCGTTGGGACCCCCCCCCCCCTTTTTTCCCGACAATCCAATGTCTTCACTTTCACCTAAATTTATCTGGTGTGTGTTTGTGTGTGTCTGTTTTCAAATTAGAAGCTTTTCTAATGAACTTGATAAATTTGTATTATAAGGCGCTGTGAAGTAAATTGGTGCTGTACCGAAACCTATGTATGTATATGGGCAGAACTCTGGGGTCCTTGGTCTGAATGCCAATCAAGACACTAGGTGCATGGAGTTTGAATGTTCTTCCTGTGGTTATGTGGGTTTCAGATCACAGTCCAAAGACGTACTGATAATTGGCATGTGAAGGAAGTATAAGCAAGTATGCAAGCGAGACCGGGATCTTGTAAGTAGCAGTCGACCGATATATCGGTTGATATTTGTCCTTTTGTCCTAAATCGGCATTGCCCGATTTTTGTGCAAATACGGCTGATTTCCTCCCTTTACACTCCACTGACTGTTTCACACACTGAGCGGCTCTGTGCTCAGTGTGTGAAACTGATTTTCCACTGAATGCAGAGAGAGGAGCTGTCAGATTTCAGCGTGATGTCGGGGGTGGGCGGGGCCCTGCAGCTGTCAAACACCAGCCGATGGGATCTGGGCGGGGTGCTACGTGTATGTGGCCTGCCCACTTAAGCAGACCAATGATTGGCTGGTGTTTGATAGCTGCAGGGCCCCGCCCACCCCCGACATCACGCTAGCTGGTCTCTCTGCATTTACATATAGTGTAACTGAAACTGACAAACGGCTCAGTGTGAAACCTGCGAGTACCACCTGCCAGAAAAAGAAAAATCGGCTTAAAATATCAGCCGCAAAAAATCTGCATCATATATTGGCCATCCCGATTTCTAATAATCGGCTTCGACCAGACAAAACCCACATCGGTCGACCTCTACTTGTAAGCACCTTGATGGAAGTGACGGATGTGAATGTATATGTTGGTGCTATACAAATACAGTTTTTCAATTTCAACAGGTGGTGACTCCAATCAAAATTTTGAATCTTCGGAAAGGGGGTTTGGAAACCGAAGAGGTACTCATTAATCCATTTCTTTTTTTTTTTTCATAAAGAAATGTACAAAAAAAGTTGAATGTTATACATTTTATATATCCTATTACTGATAGTATGGTAGATCTACGTGTTGACTAATTGACATTGTGTGCCTTTTAATAGATGAGAAAAAATGGCAAAGCCTTTTAACTATTAGGTTTAATGCTGTTGTCTACAGGAGGATTGGATTTGGCAATCGAAAAAATATTTTTCATACATCATGAGACAGTCAGGCTAATCATTACCTGCTGGGTTAAATTCCATCTTCAGGTGAATGGACACTGATAGACCAAAGGTCTTCCGACAGGAAGTGATCCCCTATATAACCCCCTATACAGGAAGTAATTCAATTTTTTGCCATTGTCTGCAATGTGGATCGCATGGTTTGTTTGAGCTCCAGGTCTCTAGTCACACAAACGTTTCTAAAATAAATCAAGGGATTGACTGATCGGATCCATTTGACACAGGCTTTATTTGCTTGGATAAATGGTACCCAAGCCTTGCAAAGAAGGCTCAGATCCTGCAAGATTTTGCCTGTAATGCGGCCTCCAGGCGCTGGACCCTAAGGAGTGGCATCCTGGACACTACAAAAACATAACCTAAACATGAAAAGGGTACCCAGTCCTTGAAGGTCCTCAAGTGAAAGGAACCCGCCATGAAGGGCTAAGATTGGGGCCTTAGTTTCCAAGTGGCCCTGCGCCCGGACGCGTAAGTGAAACCCCTTTATTATTGTGGGGTGTCCTTTGATTGTATCAATCGGTAAAGCTAGCTAGAGGTTGGACACCTGTGTGCGGTGACCATACAGGGGAGTTTTGGGCTAGCTGTGGGCGTTTGCAAAGGGTACTTTTTTTTTTTTCCCCCTAGTGTCTGGCTGTTTTCTCTTTCGTTCATGGACGGACACAGCAGCCTTTGTCCTTGGGTATTATATCCTTCCTTCCAGGAGAGACTAGGCAGAAAACAGCACTTTAAGTGTTAAAACACTTTCCTCAGTACAGCTCCTCCCAGGGGGCGTGGTCCCCCGGGTATAACCCACACTGACTCAGCAGCTCCAGTTTTTTTTATTCTGCCTAGCGTCAGGAGTAGACATGGCCATGTACTCTAGAATTTTTTTAGCGATTTCCCCCCCCCCCCCCCCCCCCCCCCGCTTTTATTGTTTTGTTCCTGCATTTTTGAATCCTGAGATTCTGCTATCAACTGCAGACTGGGTGACAGGCTGGGTCTTGATCCTTGTAGTCCCCCCATGCTCGGCCATCGAGCATGTGCCGGCCCTCAGCTCTGGGTCGGTCACAACATGCCCTGTTGCTCCAGGGGTGGCCGGGGGAACTACATGTTCCAGGGCACACACATGACCAGTCTCTGGCTTTGTCAGTGTGTCTGGCCGACAGCCATGCCGTTTAGCGGATGTTGGTTCTGTCCGGAATGCCTCCAGCCGGTGTCGCAGGACGGGTAAGTAGTGGCCCCTTGGAGGTCGAATGAGGGTCCGCCCTGCTTTCCTCTCACGCTTCCGCTCCCTCCTTCCCCATGCTGGGTGGCGGCTGTAGGGGGGGTTCTCTGTCACTACCGGTGTCCATGTACTGTGAGGTGCTGTTTTTTTTTGTGGGCGAGTTGTATGTGCTGGGCTGTGTCTTTCTGCTGTGTCGCTGTGTTTTAAACACTGGTCACCCTCCCGGTTGCAAAACAGAGCAGGGGCCCCCCAGGGAACTCGCCACCCGCCCGATTGTAGTGTTGGCTGAAGCGCTGAGAAGTGCTGGCAGCGCTGCGCTGTCCCTCATGAAGTGATTTGCAGGCTTTTGCTGCGCTATTTCAGGCACTAGAGGCCAAGAATTTTCCAAGATGGCCACCGTATGCAGGAAAAAACAGCATGCGGGCCACAAGAAAATGGCCGCCGACCTATGCAAACCGTGGCAAAATGGCGGCCATATTGGCTTCAGCCAACACTACAACCGGGCGGGTGGTGAGTTCCCTGGGGGGCCCCTGCTCTGTTTTGCAGCTGGGAGGGTGACCGGTGGGTGTCTGCCTTGCAGTATTAAGGAGGCATAAGCGGTGGGTCAACATGGAAGTCGCTCTCTTTGAGGAAGAGGCTTCTACCCCAACCATGCCTGAGTTAACCCTTAGTGCCCCATGCCCCCTCTGTAGAGGCGATATCGGCAGTCCTTGAGGCGTTTCTCGCCAGGATTGAAGCAACAAGTGGCCAGAAGGGGGGTAAAAAGTGCCTGCTGCTGGGGATGTCTGACACAGAATCAGGCCCTGCTATTGCGTCTGGCTCGTGTTCGGTCATGTCAGATGATGCAGGCTTATCCCACGCAGACAGTGAGGATGACCCTGCTTCAGGGTCAGCGCATAAGGACAGCCCTTAAAAATTCCACTGTTTGCTCGCAAGATGCGAGTGGAATTTGTTCCAGGGCGAGTGAGGAGCGAGGGGTGAACCAGGCTGACAGTTTCCTGGCTGAAGCGATCAGCCAGGAATCTGTCAGCCAAATGACAGCGAGTGGCAGGGCTGGACTGCCCTGGCGCCGCTTTGAGCCGTGGCTGTAGTTTTCTCCTTCTCATCCTCTTGTATAACACACAGCGCTTCCGCTGTGTTACGGAGCTGGGCAGGCCCCCCTGCCCCCCCCCCCCGTCGAGCGGGGGTGGGGGGGAGAAATGTAAACTACAGGTCATGTGATCTGTGTGAGGATGACGAGGGAGAGGGGATCTGGAGAATACGCCGGACCTGAACAAAGGTAACGCTCCCTGTGTGCCTGGATAGGAGGAGCGGTGGGACGTCTGCATAGAAGAATCAATTTCTCCATTTTACTCCTGCAGCCTCTTAAAGCCAACTTATCCTCCTCTCTCCCACATTCAGAGGCTGCAGGAGTAAAATAAAGAGATTGATTCTTCTAAATCCTCCCATCCAGCTACTTTCTGCTGCCCCATCTGTGCTCTCAGGCGCCCCCATGTTCTCACCACCACCCTCCCCCCTCAGTGCTCTCTGACCCCCCCCCCATGCTCTCATGCACCCCAGTGTGCTCACCCCCCCATGCACTCTCCACCCCCCCATGCACTCTCCACCCCCCCATGCACTCTCCACCCCCCCCATGCACTCTCCCCCCCCCCCATGCACTCTCCACCCCCCCCATGCACTCTCCACCCCCCCATGCACTCTCCACCCCCCCAGTGCTCTCTGACCCCCCATGCTCTCAGGCGTCCCCATGTGCTCACCACCACCCCCCAATGCTTCTGACCCCCCCCATGCTCTCAGGCACCCCAGTGTGCTCACCCCCCCAGTGCTCTCTGACCCCCCATGCACTCTCCACCCCCCCATGCACTCTCCACCCCCCCATGCACTCTCCACCCCCCCATGCACTCTCCACCCCCCCCATGCACTCTCCACCCCCCCCCATGCACTCTCCACCCCCCCCATGCACTCTCCACCCCCCCCATGCACTCTCCACCCCCCCCATGCACTCTCCACCCCCCCATGCACTCTCCCCCCCCCCCCCATGCACTCTCCACCCCCCCAGTGCTCTCTGACCCCCCAGTGCTCTCTGACCCCCCAGTGCTCTCTGACCCCCCATGCTCTCAGGCGTCCCCATGTGCTCACCACCACCCCCCAATGCTTCTGACCCCCCCATGCTCTCAGGCACCCCAGTGTGCTCACCCCCCCAGTGCTCTCTGACCCCCCATGCACTCTCCACCCCCCCATGCACTCTCCACCCCCCCATGCACTCTCCACCCCCCCATGCACTCTCCACCCCCCCCATGCACTCTCCACCCCCCCCCATGCACTCTCCACCCCCCCCATGCACTCTCCACCCCCCCATGCACTCTCCACCCCCCCCATGCACTCTCCACCCCCCCATGCACTCTCCACCCCCCCCCATGCACTCTCCACCCCCCCAGTGCTCTCTGACCCCCCAGTGCTCTCTGACCCCCCAGTGCTCTCTGACCCCCCATGCTCTCAGGCGTCCCCATGTGCTCACCACCACCCCCAATGCTTCTGACCCCCCCATGCTCTCAGGCGACCCCCAAGTGCTCACCACCCCCCAGTGCTCTGACCCCCCATGAGCTCTCCACCACCCCCTGTGCTCTGACCCCCCCATGCTCTCAGGTGCCCCCATGTGCTCTCCACCACCCCCCAGGTGCTCTCTTGACCACCCATGCTCTCAGGCGCCCCCATGTTTTGCCACCACCCCCCAGTGCTCTCTGATCCCCCCCATGAGCTGAGCTCTTCACCACCACCACCCCAGTGCTCTCTGACCGCCCATGAGCTCTCCACCCCCCCCCCCCAGTGCTCTCTGACCCCCCCATGTACTCTCCACCACCCCACCAGTGCTCTCTGACCCCACATGAGCTCTCCACCACCCACCCCCAGTGCTCTTTGACAACCCATGCGCCCTCCACAACCCCCAGTACTCTCTGACCCCCCCATGCGCTCTCTGACCCTCCCAGTGCTTTCTGACCCCCCATGCGCTGTTCATCCCCCCAGTGCTCTCTCCCTGTGCTTTCAGACTCCCCACCTTGCTGTGCTTTTTGAGCCCCCCCTGTGCTCTAAGTTTTCCCCCCATGCTCTCAGGCTACCTCTGTGCTCTCCCCCCCCCTGTGCTCTCCAGTCCCCCCCCCCCCCACAGTGCCCTTTACTCCCCTATGTTCTCCAGACCCCCATGCTCTCTGCTGTCCCCTTGTGCTCTCCGCTCCCCCCCATGCTCTCTTTCCCGGTCCTTCTCGCCTCCATTAGGATGGAGATTGCGGAAGGGGACGGTAAATAAGCTATGGGCTCCTTAATCTAAAATGCCCGGGCCTTTTTTTTTTCTCCCAGTCCGGGACAGGAGCTGGGTCTGTGTTTGGCTGCAAGGTCCCGCTCCCCTAGATCGGCTAATGTGATAGTAGATTGAATCCGTGTTCTGCCTATCACATTAACCGGTCTAGGGGGGCAGGACCTTGTCACAATGTGCCGCCAAACACAGACTTCGCTCCATGACACACAGCGGAAGATGCACGCTGTGTGTGAGATACAAGAGGAGGAGAAGGAGAGCGCTGCAGCCTCGGCTTAAAGCGGCGCAAGGAAGTGATGATGGGGGCACGGTAAGGCTGCAAGTGATGGGGGCACGGTAAGGCTGCAAGTGATGGGGGCACGGTAAGGCTGCAAGTGACCCTTTTGGGTCTACGTTCCTGGTGTGTTTTTTTTCTACTTTTTTTTTTTTTTTTCTGTTTTCTTGTTCTGTGCTTCTATCAACTGGGTGACGGGCTGAATCCCAGATCATTGTAGTCTCCCCAGTTTCGGCCAGCGAGCGTGTGCCGACCTTAGCGATGCACTGGGTCGACCACGACATGCTTCGTCGCTCTATGGGTGGTCGTTGAGCTACACGCTCCAGGGCACGCATATGTCCAGTCTATATGGCCGAGTCGCAGCGTGCCGGGCAGACAGCCACCTCCGTAACCGCACGGAAAATGGTCTTTCTGGGATGCTTTCAGCATAATCCTCGCAGGACGGTTAAGTAATAGTCCCCTGCTCCGACAGGAGGACATTCCCTAGGAGGTCGAGTAGGGGGTTTCACCCTTCCTTTCTTCCTTCTTTGCTTCCTCCCTGGACTCTGAGAGCTAGGCTAGCTGCAGGGGGCCAGGGGTCTACCTGGGGGGCTCCATCTGGGGCGGGGAAATGCGCTACGGGTCCGCTTCCTGGGGTGCTAGTGGACTGCCATTAATAGTATTGTTTTTACATACCTGTGTGTTCTCCCTCCATGTGGTCGCCGGCCATTTTCTTGTGATCGGCACTTATTTGGCCTCTGGCTGCCACTCGGCGGCCATTTTCTTGTGGTTTGCACAGTTTTACAGTACGGACATTTTGTGGTAGTTATTGGCCTCTAGTGTGCTTTTAACCGGCATGAATCAACAGGCACACGCTGCAGAGTTTCAGACTGACACAGGCGGCTGTGGAAGAAGGACCTCATGCGGGAGGCGGACGGCAGCTGTTCTAGGGTGGTGAGCCCTCTGGGGGTGGTGGGGGCCTTGTCTCTGTGGCAGCTAGGAGGGTGAGCTGTTTTCTCTTCCGTTCATGGACGGACACAGCAGCATTGACCTTAGGGTTATATACCTTCCTTCTAGGAGAGACTAGGCAGAAAAAAACAGCACTTTAAGTGTTAAAAACACTTCTCTCAGTACATCCCAGGGGTCCCCCGGGTACATCCCACTCTCTGGAACATCCAGCCTCAGTTTAATTCTGCCTAGCGTCAGGCGAGGACATGGCTTTTCTGGAGCCCATGTGCTTTGGAGATTTTTTGCGTTTTTTTCGCTTTATTGATTTTGTTCCTGCATTTTTGGATCCTGGGATCTACTATCAACTGCCGACTGGGTGACAGGCTGCATCTTGATCCTTGTTGTTTCCCCATTGAGCGTGTGCTGGTCTTTAGCTAGGCATGCCCCGTTGCTCCAGGGGCGGCCGGTGAACTACATTTTCCAGGGCACACATATGACCGGTCTCTATGGCTGTGTCACAGTGTGCCGGGCCGACAGCCATGCCGCAAGCGGAAGTTGGTTCTGTCTGGAATGCCTCCAGCCGGGGTGGTCGCTGGATGGTTAAATAGTATCACCTTGCCTCAGCAGGGTGTTTTCCGGCTGGTGCATTCCTAGGGAGGTCGACTGAGGGTCCGCCCCTGCTTTCCTCTCTCCCTTTCTTCTCCCTCCTTCCCCGTTCTGGGTGGCGTTTGTGAGGTAGGGGGTCCACCTGAGGGGGGGCTCTGCTACTGCCGGGGGGCTGTGCTGCTGTGGGGTACTGTATTTTTTACTGTGCTTGTGCTGTATTTTTTTTTTGTGAGGTGCTGTGACAGTGTCTGCTGTGTTTCTTTTTTTTTTTCATTTTCTGTGTATTGCTTAACATCACTTACATATAAAACCAACTTCCATCAAAGACTATGAACATTACATTTATAAATACAAACACGACAAATACATAAAAAAAATTAAAATAAAAATAAAAAAACCATGACAAAAACAATAAAGGGAAGAAGAAAAAAATAAAAAGGGGGGGGGTAATGGAGTAAATCAATTAATATACCTTCCTTCCTCCTATCCCTTCCTCCATAGAAACTGTTCCCTATTTGGGTGTTCCCTCCTTTCTTCTCTTGTGTCCCTATCGTGTTTTTCGTGTTTATATCGTGTTTTATCATGATAGTGTTTCCTATTTCCTAGGGGAAAAAAAAAAAAAGAGGGGGGGGTTTTGTGTACTGGTATGTATATACACGCACCCCCATACATGTCTACGTACCTCCCTACATATATATTAATTTGAAGACCCATACGGGTTTATTTTATTTGTGCTATCTGCAGGTCATTCTCAAAAAATTTGCATATTGTGATAAAGTTCATTATTTTCTGTAATGTACTGATAAACATTAGACTTTCATATATTTTAGATTCATTACACACAACTGAATTAGTTCAAGCCTTTTTATTGTTTTAATATTGATGATTTTGGCATACAGCTCTTGAAAACCCAAAATTCCTATCTCAAAAAATTAGCATATTTCATCCGACTAATAAAAGAAAAGTGTTTTTAATAAAAAAAAAGTCAACCTTCAAATAATTATGTTCAGTTATGCACTCAATACTTGGTCGGGAATCCTTTTGCAGAAATGACTGCTTCAATGCGGCGTGGCATGGAGGCAATCAGCCTGTGGCACTGCTGAGGTGTTATGGAGGCCCAGGATGCTTCGGTAGCGGCCTTAAGCTCATCCAGAGTGTTGGGTCTTGCGTCTCTCAACTTTCTCTTCCCAATATCCCACAGATTCTCTATGGGGTTCAGGTCAGGAGAGTTGGCAGGCCAATTGAGCACAGTAATACCATGGTCAGTAAACCATTTACCAGTGGTTTTGGCACTGTGAGCAGGTGCCAGGTCGTGCTGAAAAATGAAATCTTCATCTCCATAAAGCTTTTCAGCAGATGGAAGCATGAAGTGCTCCAAAATCTCCTGATAGCTAGCTGCATTCACCCTGCCCTTGATAAAACACAGTGGACCAACACGGGCAGCTGACATGGCACCCCAGACCATCACTGACTGTGGGTACTTGACACTGGACTTCAGGCATTTTGGCATTTCCCTCTCCCCAGTCTTCCTCCAGACTCTGGCACCTTGATTACCGAATGACATGCAAAATTTGCTTTCATCCGAAAAAAGTACTTTGGCCCACTGAGCAACAGTCCAGTGTTGCTTCTCTGTAGCCCAGGTCAGGCGCTTCTGCCGCTGTTTCTGGTTCAAAAGTGGCTTGACCTGGGGAATGCGGCACCTGTAGCCCATTTCCTGCACACGCCTGTACACGGTGGCTCTGGATGTTTCTACTCCAGACTAAGTCCACTGCTTCCGCAGGTCCCCCAAGGTCTGGAATCGGTCCTTCTCCACAATCTTCCTCAGGGTCCGGTCACCTCTTCTCGTTGTGCAGCGTTTTCTGCCACACTTTTTCCTTCCCACAGACTTCCCACTGAGGTGCCTTGAGCACTCTGGGAACAGCCTATTCGTTCAGAAATTTCTGTGTCTTACCCTCTTGCTTGAGGGTGTCAATGATGGCCTTCTGGACAGCAGTCAGGTCGGCAGTCGTACCCATGATTGCGGTTTGGAGTAATGAACCAGGCTGGGAGTTTTTAAAAGCCTCAGGAAGCTTTTGCAGGTGTATAGAGTTAATTAGTTGATTCAGATGATTAGGTTAAGAGCTTGTTTAGAGAACCTTTTCATGATATGCTAATTTTTGGAGATAGGAATTTTGGGTTTTCATGAGCTGTATGCCAAAATCATCAATATTAAAACAATAAAAAGGCTTGAACTACTTCAGTTGTGTGTAATGAATCTAAAATATATGAAAGTCTAATGTGTATCAGTACATTACAGAAAATAATGAACTTTATCACAATATGCAAATTTTTTGAGAATGACCTGTATATATCTGTGTTTATTAGTATATTAACCTGTGTCTCTAGTGTTTGAAGTGTTCTTTATATATTTCCCTTTGTGGATGATTTACATCCACCTAAGGGGAAAAAAAAAAAAGAAAGAGAAAAAAAGGAGGGAGGGAAAGCCCCATTCTTTTTCCCCCTTCACTTTCTATTTCCTCCCATCTCCCCCCCATGGGTAGGGATAGTAAGGGCGGGTAGGTGAGTAGGGTAAAGCAAACAACAACAAAAAATAAATAAATAAATAAAATAAAATGGGGGAAAATTCAGTCATCTGATATTGTAGTTTATCTTTCCCATTAATCGTCATGTATATTTTAGAGAGAGGAGTGAGTATATGTGGCTCAAGAAAAAAACTAAAAAAAAAAAAAAAAACTAGAGGAGAAGGGAGATAGACTCCATTCATTACTCCCCTTATATCTGTGGGGAGTGGTGTTCCCAATCTGCCCATACGTTGTTAAATTCATTCTGTTTATCTCTACTCTTATACACCCATCTCTCTGCCTCCATTATTGAGTTAACTTATTTTTTCCATTCCATAAGGGAGGGGCGTGTATTCTGTTTCCAATGCCTAGGTATTAACATTTTTGCAGCATTTAGTAAGTGTGGTATCACACTTTTCTTATAACTAATCATAGATCCCGGTGTCCCGTGAAATAAAAAGTGTATAGGTGATAGTTCCATAGGTTGATTGGTCATCTTTTTTACCCATGGAGCTATTTGTTCCCAGAATGGTCTGATCTTTATACAAGTCCACCAAATATGGAGGAATGTTCCCTTTTCTTTGCATCCCCTCCAGCAGTTTCCATCTGCTGTGGGGTATATTTGGGCTAATCGAGCTGGCGTCTGGTACCATCTGACCATGAATTTGTATGACATTTCTTGGATTTTAGAGATTATAGATGTTCTGGTGTCTGCTGTGTTTCACTGTGTGTTTTACACGTGAACGTGTAAATTTTCTTGTAGCCCTCATGCTGTTTTTCTGCATGTCTGTGGCCATCTTAGAAATGTTTTGGCCTCTAGTGTCTGGAATAATGGCGCCAACACCTCAGTTTTTCTTCCTGAGGGAACGACACGGCACAGGCAGCACTCTCAGCTCTGCGCAGTGGTATAGCATGGTTCTGGGTGGTGAGTCCCCGGGGGTCCCCTGCTCTCCAACAGCCGGGAGGGTGACCAGTGGGTCACGTTTTTTGTGTGCAGAACTAAGGTGGCATTTTTAGGTGGGACAGCATGGAGTCTGAACCACAAGGGCCCTCATTTGAGGCTTCTACCCCAACCATGCCAGAGTTGACCCTTAGTACCCCTGCTCCTGTGGCCTCGTTGGATGCTATGACGGCAGTCCTGGAGGCGTTTGTTGCCAGGATTGAAGCGGCAAGTGGCCGGAAGGGGGGTAAAAAGCGCCCCCTCCCTGAGCGTGCTTCTGGGGATGTCTCTGACGTAGAATCAGGTGCTGCTTCTGCATTTGACCCTGTTTCTGTCTTGTCAGATGATGCAGACTTGGCCCACGCGGACAGTGAGGATGACTCTGCTTCAGGGTCAAAGCAGGATAAGGAATTTGTTGGAGCTTCTTTCACTGCGGTGCGGGATACTCTGAAACTTGAGGATTTGGCGGAGGCATCAGACATGCCGGTCCCTTTTTTGGTTCCGCAAGCCACCCCGCACCGCGAAAGTGTTTCCTTGTGTTCCGTATCTGGACGACCTGTTGTACAAGGAATGGGATCGGCCGCAGAAAGTTTTTGCTGTACCAAAATACTTTGCGGTCAGTTAACCACTTTTTTAGGAAATCCTCCTCAAACGGGTATCTCCTCCGTCAGTGGACCCTCCGGTGTCCAGGCTGAACAAGGCCACCACGTTGCCTGTGGAAGGGGCTCCTGCTTTTAAGAAACCCACAGATAGAAGAGCTGAGGATGTGGGCCCGCTCCTTATTTACAGTGGTGGGGTCGGCGGTGAGACCGGTTTTGGCCGGGGCTCTGGTGTCGCAGACGCTTACCGAATGGGCCAAGTCCCTGGTACACGAGCTGGAGGCGGATAATGCTCCTGAGCTCTGTGTGGACCTGGCCGACCAGTTGGTGCAGGTCTGAAATTTGTGAGTCGTCCCTGGATACACTCCCCTTGCTCTACAGGGCCTTCGCGGTGGTACTACGCTGCCTTGTGTGGCTAAAGTGTTGGTCTGCGGACCAGTCCTCTAAGATGTCCCTGGTGGACTTACCCTTTAAGGGTGAACTGCTTTTTGGGGCGTCCCTGGATGACATCATAAAAGATGCCACAGGCGGTAAGAGCACTCTGCTCCCGCAATCTGGGAAGGGTAAGGAGCCTCGCTGTAAGCAAGGGCCCTCATTTACTGCCCCCAAGCGTTTTTTTCGCCCGCCAAGTGCGGCAGAAAAACGTTTCCAGGGTGCTAAGGCGTCCACTGAAGGGCAAAAGCGCCCCTGGTTCCGCAAGCCCAACAAGCCTGCCACCGCATGAAGGGCTGCCCCCGCCCACATCTTGGGTGGGGGGCCGGCTTCGCAAATTTGTGGCTCGATGAAGGCCTCTTCTTTCCGACCGTTGGGTTTGCGAGGTAGTTTCCTCGGGGTACAAGAGTTTCTCTTGTCCACCAAACAGATTTTTCTCTTGTCATCCATGGACGGACACAGCCTCTTTCATGACCAGTGGGTTATGTTCCCTGTTTACAGGAGAGGACTAGGCAGAACATGTTAGATACATGTACATGTCATTTTAAAAACTGAGCTGAACAGCCCTGCCCAGGGGGCGGTCCCTCCGACATAACCCTCCTCCCAGCAGCATGCAGCCTCAGTTTCGTTCTGCCTAGCAAAGGAGGACGTATGGCTCCCAGCGCCCGAGGAAAGGATTTTATTTCGATTTATTGTTTTTCTTTTTCTTCAACTGTCGGCTGAGAGACAGGCTGGATATTATAGATCCTTGTAGTCTTCTCAGTTCGGCCAGCGAGCGTGAGCACACCTTTGCAAAGAGGCTGGGTCTGCCACGACATGCCCCATGACTCCTGGGTCGGCCGGTGAGCTTTGCTCCGAGGTCCGCACATGACTGAGCTGTAGTGTTCTCACTCACAGTGGACAGGGCTGACGGCTACCTCCATTGCGGTTGTATGCCTGTCTGGAATGCGCCAGTGAGTCGTCGCAGGACGGGTAAGTACAGTCCCTGCTTCTTAGGTGGGGTGGTACGGCTGAGCATTCCCAGAGTTTGGGTATCCTCCCTTCCCTGCTCCCCTTTTTCCCTTTGCTGTTCTACACGCTGTCAGGGTGGATGGGACACCTGGTTGAGGGGTCTGTGCGCCTGGCCTATGTGTTTTTACTGCCGAGGGTCCCTTTTTTTCTGGACTTTTGGGGGGCTGAGCAGCCTTTCACCCTTTTTAAATGCTGTGTTTTGCCGCCTTTCTGACGGCGCTGGAGCCATTTTTAGTGGATTTGCAGTTTGCATTGAAAATCCCATTGGTGGCCATTTTGTTGTAGCCGCACCAGGCTCCACGTGGGTGCTCGGCGGCCATCTTGCTTGAGTCCTCGGCCTCTAGCGTTGACTCTCCTCACAGCATTCCACAGCTACACACACTTTACCTCGCGGCTTCTCCTCACAGCGGTGTGTGGGACACGGGCAGCGGCGCTGAGCAGTTCCTCTCCGGTGTGGTGTGTTCCCTGTGCAACCCCCACCCGGTCAGCGCAGCAGGAGTGGTGGGTGTTTTTTCTGTTCATTCTGAACTGGGCCCTGGGAGCTTTTCTTCCTCAAATATGGAGTCAGTATCTGGTCCTCCTTCCCCCAGCATGGCAGAGGCAGCTGGTACTTCTGCTTCTGCACTCACTATAGACTTGGTCAGCAGTCCTGGAGACATTTGTGGCGTGTGGCAGTAAGGGGGGGTTAAAAGCGCCCCCTCCCCCGCTATCCCCAGGGGAATGTTTAGATTCAGACCACGACCTGGGTGCCGCTCAGGTGCCTGGTTCAGTTTTATCTGAAGACGTGGACAAGGACCTTCCTGAAGAAGACACTGTAACTGGGGTCAGGGCATGATAAGTCGCTTGTCAGGGAGCTTATCAATGCTGTAAGGGACTCCCTTAAGCTCGATAGTGCAGCTGAGGTATCCGCTGAGGGCTCGGTCTCTTTTGGTTCTCACAAGTCAGACCCCTCTGTTAAGGTTTTTCCTTATGTGCCCTTCTTTGATAAATTCATTGATGCAGAATGGGAAAAGCCGCAGAAGGCTTTTGTAGTCCCTCACCGCCTGGCTGTTCGGTACCCCTTTGAGGAGAACCTCTTGAAGTGCACTTCTCCTCCGGCGGTTGCCCGGCTAAACAAGGTGACCACTCTCCCTGTAGAGGGAACTCCTAAGGATCAGACTGATAGAAGATCTGAAGCACTGACCCGCTCCATGTTTACCATGCTGGGGTCTGCCTTGCGGCCTATTATGGCCACTACACTGGTGTCTCAGACACTTACTGAGTGGGCAAAGATTTTGCGCCAGGCCACGGAGGAGCACCAGCTCCCATCCGAGGTAATTAGACTGGCTGACCAACTGGTCCAGGGCCTTGTCTAGGTTTGTGATGCTTCACTAGATGCAGCACCCTTGATATCCAGGGCTTCTGTTTCGCCGGTGGTTTTACGCCGACTCCTTTGGCTAAAATGCTGGTCTGCGGACCAGGCCTCTAAGAAAGCCCTGGCAGATTTACAATTCAAAGGTGAGAGGCTTTTTGGGTCTTCACTGGATGACATTATCAAGGATGTCACAGGAGGGAAGAGCACTCTCCTCCCTCAGTCCTCCAAGGGGAAGGAACACTGCTGCAAGCCGGGTCCTTTTTTTCCCCACACAGAAGCGATTTTTTTCGCCAGTCGGGGCCCGCGGGTAAACCCTCGCAGCCCGACAAGGGCTCAGCTGGGGGACCGAAACACCCCTGGGTGCGTAAGCTGAACAAGCCGGCACCCAAGCCCGCAACTGCATGAAGGCCTGCCCCCGCCCGTCTCATGGGTGGGGGGACGGCTTCACAGGTTAACAGCTCGGTGGACCTCTCAGCTCTCCGACCGATGGGTCTGCGAGGTGGTCTCTTCGGGGTACAAAATAGTTTCTTTCCTATCCCCCGAACAGATTCTTTCCCTCAAGCCTCCTACCAGCTCGTCAGGTTGCCCTGTTGGGGCAGTAAGGGACCTGCTAGGTTGCGGAGTAATTTTTTTTTTTTTTTTTTAAGGTTTACTTATGTATTTATAAACAATAAAAAAATAAAAAAAACAAACACTATACAGGTGTATTATCCTAGCGAACATCGCTTCAGGCAAAGTGCAATACAATACATACAGGTAAACATTGTGAAACAGCATACAGAAAATATCCTCACAAAGCACAATCTACCCTAGTCAGGACATAGGCACTGGCAGTTCTAGAAGTATAGTATCCCTATTAAGAGCTTTACCCTAGGGGGCAGGTGGTATGGTACTCCCTGAGTTAACCCATGAGTCCCATATTTTGGAGAACTTTTTGGGACATCCTCTCGCTTTGTATGTTAACTTATATAGTGGTATTGATTGGTTGACAATGGCAAGCCAAAGCTTTATATTTGGTGTTGACTGGGATTTCCAGTGCATGGTAATCGTTTTTTTTAGCGTGAAATAGCACTATGCGTATTAAGGATTGTACGTTTTTGGGGAACTTCATCATCAATGTATCCCAGTAAACTTATAAGAGGATAGCAAATATTAGGAATTTCAGCTACGGAGCTGATGAAGGCAGTAACATCCGACCAGAACTTCCTTATAGGTTGCGGAGTAATTTTACCTGTCCCGCTAGACGAGAGGTTTTAGGGTTTTTACTCGAATCAGTTTGTGGTCCCGAAAGAAGGACGGGGTCCGTCCGATCCTGGACCTCAAGGATCTGAATGTCTTTGTGAAAGTAAGGAAGTTCCGCATGGATTTGATTCGCTCTGTGGTAGCTGCGCTCCACCCGGGGGACTTTCTGGCGTCCTTGGACATCAAGGACGCATACTTGCATGTCCCAATCTGCGCAAGTCACCAGAGGTTTCTGCGTTTTGCGATCGGGGAGGATCACTATCAGTTTGTGGCCCTCCCTTTTGGTCTGGCGTCGGTACCAAGAGTTTTCATCAAGGTGCTAACGCCGATCCTAGCTTTGCTGAGACAGCGGAAATTGTCATCGTGGGCTACTTAGACGATCTTCTGAGAGCAGCTTCTGACTCAGAATTAAGGGAGAACGTGTCTATAACCAGCCAGATCCTCCAAGAGTTCGGGTGGGTCTTAAACATTCAGAAGTCAATCCTGGCTCCGACTCAGCGTTTGGAATATCTGGGGTTGATTCTGGACTCCTCGGAAGCGAGGGTCTTCCTACCCATGGAAAAATTGCAGACGCTCCAGTCTGCTGTGAGAGTTTTGACATCCCGCAAATGGTCGTCTCTCCGGTTTTGTATGCGAGTTCTGGGCCTCATGGTTGCCTCGTTCGAGGCTGTACCGTACGCCCAGTTCCACAACCAAGTACTACAGAGGGAGATCCTGTCAAAGTGGCCAGGTCAGCAATCTGGTCAGGGCTTCTCTGAATTGGTGGTTGAGATCCCTGGCTCTTCGGACAGGAAAGTCTTTTCTCCCCTTCCAGTGGATGGTGGCTACGACGGACGCCAGCCTCTCGGGCTGGGGGGGTCCAGTCAGCCCCGATCAATGTCTTGGAACTTTGGGTGATCAGGCTATGCCTCTCCTCGTGGTCAAGGAGGTTGCAAGGCCCGCCCGATCAGGATCCAGTCGGACAACGCCATGGCGGTGGCTTATATCAACCATCAGGGGGGAACCCGAAGCTCGGCTGCAACGTCTGAGGTCGCTCACATCCTAAAGTGGGCAGAATCGTGCCGGCTCTGTCGGCAGTCTACATCCCAGGTGTGGAGAACTGGCAGGCAGACTACCTGAGTCGCCAGATGCTGGACCAGGGAGAATGGTCCTTGCATCATGAGGTGTTTCAACTCCTTTGCAGGAGATGGGGAACACCAGATGTGGATCTCCTGGCCTCTCGTCTCAACCGCAAGGTGTCGAGGTTCGTGGCCAGGTCCAGAGATCCCTGGGCGGAAGCGTCGGACACGTTGGTAGCCCTGTGGGGTCAGTATCGATTGATCTATGCCTTTCCCCCACTGAAGTTGCTGCCTCGACTGCTCCGCAGAGTGGAGGCCGAGGGGATTCCGATGATTCTAATCGCCCCGGATTGGCCCCGGCGTCCTTGGTACGCCGATCTCGCGGCTGCCAGTGCGGGTGGACCTTCTGTCCCAAGGTCCTATTATACTCCATCCTGCTTTACAGTCGCTGGCTTTAACAGCATGGCTATTGAAAGCCAGGTTCTAAGGGACCGAGGTCTTTCCACCTCTGTCATTCCAACTATGCTGCGGGCTAGGAAGTCTTCCTCTAGGAAGATTAACCATCGCACTTGGAAGGCCTACATCTCTATGTGCGAAGAGATGGGTTGGCGTCCACGGACGTATTCGGTATCCAGAATCCTGCTGTTTTTACAGCGTGGTGTGGTTCAAAAGCTTGCCTTAAGCACCATTAAGGGTCAGATTTCAGCTTTTGGCTGTATTCTTTGAGCGGCCTTTGGCGGCCCATTCGCTGGTGGGTACTTTTGTGCAGGGGGTTCGTCATATACTTCCCCCTCTTAGACCACCTCTTCCCCCATGGGATTTGAATCTGGTGCTCTCGGTTCTTCAGAAATCTCCCTTCGAGGACATCAGAGAGATTCCTCTCGACGCTTTCTCAGAAGGTGGCCTTCTTGGTGGCCATTACATCTGTCAGAAGGGTTTCTATGCTGGCGGCCTTGTCCTGCAAGTCGCCATACTTAGTCCTCCATAAGGACAAGACGGTGTTGCGCCCGCGACCTTCCTTTCTTCCAAAGGTGGTTTCATCTTTTCACCTTAATGAGGATATTGTGCTTCCGTCCTTGTGTCCTGGGCCAGTGCATGCTAGGGAGGTTGCACTTCATTCCTTGGACGTGGTACGCGCTCTGCGGGTGTACCTGTCAGCTACAGCTCCGTTTCGGAGGTCTGACTCACTTTTTGTTTCGGTATCTGGTCCACAAAAGGACCTGGCGGTCTCGTCTGCCATTATTTCTCAGTGGATCAGACAGACTGTCATACAGGCTTATGATCTTATGGGGCGGGCGCCCCCGTTTCCGGTAATGGCACATTTGACCAGGGCAATTGGTGCCTCCTGGGCTTTCCGACGTCAAGCATCTGTCTCACAGGTGTGTAAAGCGGCGACTTGGTCGTCCGTTCACACTTTCTCAAAATTTTACAAGGTTGATGTGAGTGCATCCTCAGATGCTTCTTTCGGCCGTAAGGTTTTACAGGCGGCTGTCTAAAGTTGCATCTCCTCCGTTGAGGAGCTCTGCCTGTTTGGGGTGAACTTGTGTTTTTTTTTTTTTTTTACTGATACTGTTCCCACCCCTCATTTTTTTGGACACTGCTTGGGGACGTCCCACTGGTCATGAATGAAAGAGGCTGTGTCCGTCCATGGACGGCAAGAGAAAATAGGATTTCTTTATCGTACATCACGGGACACAGAGCGGCATTCATTACTATATGGGTTATATGGAGTACCTTCAGGTGTAGACACTGGCAATCTCAAACAGGAAATGCCCCTCCCTATATAACCCCCTCCCATAGGAGGAGTACCTCAGTTTTTCCGCCAGTGTCTTAGGTGTTAGTCATGGTTTAGCTTGCCTCCACATCCTTGGGATTAGGTGAGCTAACCGGTTCTGTCCAAAAAAGCCTCAGCGCTAAAGTGGTCAGTAACCGGACCCCAAACCCTTGGGGTATAGCCCATAATGCCTTTCTTTTTAGAGAGCTGGACCCTGGGCCCAGAACTTAGAAACCTTTGGGTGCCTAATGTTTCTGTTGCCAGAGTGCTATATGGGCCCAGGACAGTGGATCCTTCATAGGAACCCAGGGCCTGAAGGTCTAGACATCCCCACCGAGATGGGGGAAGATTGGGCCTCTTGCTTGGCAAAGTCCTGCGGCATGGAGCAGGTAAGTGAGGGGAAAACTTGCGGAACTTGGTTCTTAGCAGGTTTTTTCTGGGGGGTCACAGGGGACATGCCTAAAGTTATGCACTGCATCTGGCAAACTAGTCACATATCATAAAGATAGGATGGCTCTATATGTATTATTCCCCATAAGATGTGACCTCCCTTGTAGTGTTGGAAAAGCATTGAGTGGGGCCTGTGTGATATAAAAGTATATGTGTGTGTCAGAGAGCTGTGCTTACCTGCAAGCCTCCAGGCGATGCTCCATTCAGTCTTCCTCCTCACGGCCTGCAAAGCAGGCAAAACGCTGACCTCCTCATGGTTGCAGGCTGCAGTTTGCTGGAGCAGAGAGGTCCCTTCCTCCCAACCCCACCCCCCCCCTGTCAGGAGGGGCATTTCCTGTTTGAGATTGCTGGGGGGGAAGGGCGGGTCAGTGGCTTAAGGAAGGGGCGGCCCTTCCTTGTTTGTTCCATATAGCTCATTCAATACTTTGGAACTGAGGAGGAAAGACCAGAACGGCAAGCACGGGGCGCCGAGGACACACAGTGGCCAGAAAGAATATTGCAGTCTTCAGAAAGACTGTTTTCAAGCCTAGGAATAGGCTGTTTCTTTTCCATCTCATAGTTTTTCTTGCAATACTACTCAGGGGGACAGAATGTTTTTTCTTTCCTAGATTTGAAAAAAAAAAAAAAAAAAAGTGTCATCTAGGGGAGAGGAAGCATTTTTTATCCCCCAAACAGGTGTTTGGGCATTTAACTATGTATAAGTCCCAGGTACCAATAAGTAGCAGGTGTACCTCGGTATTGTACCATGGCATCAAAAAACAAGGGTACAAGAGGTGGGGATTCCCCCAGAGAGTCTGAGGTCTCGGACAATGCTATGCCGCTGCTTTCCCCACAGGGAGCCTTGGGGCCATCGGGATCTGGGGCTGGAGCTGACGCGGGTCAGTCCAACCCTAAGATGGTCACGGAGGAGGTATTACTCACCTCTTTAAAAGAGATGCAGAAAAGCATGGGTAAAATGATAGCCGCAGCTATGCGGGGCAGTAAGCGGAATAGATCTCCGTCGCCCGAGCGCGGACCCTCAGAAGAGGAGGTCCTTTCCTCAGGGGAATTGGACGACCTCTTGGACAAGGACCAAGTAGGTTCAGGGATCGAAGATCCGGATACAGAGGAGTCTGGGGCAGTCTCCCTGAGGGAGAGCTGGTGGATTCAAGGATTGTCGGACTTGGTCCATAGGGCATTCAACTTGCCAGTACCAGATCTCCAGGTATCGACGGTTTCAGCTTTGGGCTCACTGAGGGCGCCTCAAAGCAATGCTGTGTTTCCGATCCATCCTCTATTAGAGGGAGTTTTGTTCCAAGATTGGAACAAGCCAGATAAGATCTTCTTACCACCTAAGAAGTTCTCTGTCCTATATCCTATGGAAGAAAAATTTTCCAAAAGATGGGCTACTCCGGCAGTGGACGCAGCCATCTCATGTGTTAACAAATCGTTAACATGCCCTGTAGAAAACATACAGGTGTTCAAGGATCCAGTTGATAAGCGCTTGGAAGCACTACTTAAGAACTCCTTCACTACTGCAGGGGCAGTAGTACAGCCAGCTGTGGCTGCGATTGGGGTCGCTCAAGCATTATCGGATCAATTTAAGCAGATGCTTAAGCTTATTCCTGCCCAGCAGGCAGAAGAATTTTCGGATGTCCCTAAGGCCATATGTTTTACGGTAGACGCAATCAAGGATTCTATCCAGCAAGCGTCACGTTTATCGTTATCCCTTATCCATATGAGAAGACTCTTATGGTTAAAAAGCTGGGAGGCTGAGCCCCCATGCAAGAAGCTCCTGGTAGGGTTCCCCTTCCATGGAGGACGACTCTTCGGAGAAGACCTAGATAAATACATTCAGACCATTTCAAACGGCAAGAGTACTCTCTTGCCATCTAAGAAGAAGGTTCAGGGGCCTGCGTTTAAACGACAGTATTCCCCTGGGCAGGGGCCCTCTAATGCCAAGCAGTATCGACGGCCTCCTGCAAAAGCAAACTTCGGCTTCAACAGCAAATCACAAGGACAGGCTGTTAGAGGCAAAAGGCAGTGGTTTCGCAAACCAGCAAAACCAGCCCCCAAGCCAACCTTATGAAGGGGCGCCCCCACCCACGAAGGTGGGGGGAAGGCTGCGATTCTTTTCAGAGATTTGGGAAGCCAGCATTCCCGACGAGTGGGTACGGTCTTCCGTGGCCACAGGCTACAAATTAGATTTCCTAAAGGTTTCCTCCTCCTCATTTCCAGGAGTCGAGGATTCCAAACGATCCGCCTCGGATTCCGGCCAGTCCTGGAACAGGGGCTGGGTTTCTACTCCAACCTATTCATCATCCCCAATGGAGATGTCAGGCCAATTTTGGACCTAAAGATGGTAAATGCATATCTAAAGATCCGCTCATTTCGGATGGAATCCGTGCGGTCAGCAGCTGCCACACTCCAGAAGGACGACTTCATGGCGTCCATAGACATAAAGGATGCCTACCTTCATGTTCCAATTTATCAGCCACATCAAAGATATCTACGCTTCATGGTGGCTTCGCGTCACTTCCAATTCGTGGCGCTTCCCTTCGGGTTGGCTACGGCCCCCCGGGTGTTCACGAAGGTCCTAGCTCCGATCCTAGCCAAGCTAAGGATCCAAGGGGTCACGATCCTAGCATACCTGGACGACCTCCTAGTCATAGACCACTCGTCTCCCGGCTTGGAGCGAGCAGTGGCCCTCACGGTCCAATACCTCGAGAGGTTCGGCTGGGTCCTAAATCGAGAAAAGTCAGCTTTCCAGCCCACAAGGCAGTTGGAATATCTCGGCATGAGATTAGACACAGAACAACAAGGAGTGTTCCTACCTCTGAGGAAGGTAAAAGCCATCAAGGAATTAATCCTACTGGTTCTAAGCAAGAAAGAACCGACTATTCGCCTATGTATGAGGTTACTAGGCAAGATGGTGGCCACGTTCGAGGCGGTACCATACGCCCAGAGCCACACTCGCATCCTACAGGCAGCCATCCTGTCAGCATGGAGCAGAAGGCCACAGGCCTTGGATATCCCGTTGCCGCTCTTATCAAGAGTCCGACAAAGTCTGTGTTGGTGGTTAGACCCTCAGAATCTACTGAAGGGGAAGTCTTTCAGCCCAGTGGCTTGGAAGATAGTGACCACAGACGCCAGCCTGACGGGCTGGGGAGCAATTTTGGATGGTTGCACTCGCCAAGGTACTTGGGCAAAGCCAGAGAAGCAGTTGCCCATCAACATCTTGGAGCTCAGAGCTGCTCGACTAGCCCTCAGGGCTTGGACGTCAAAATTGCAGGGGTTCCCGGTGAGAATTCAATCAGACAATGCCACGGCCGTGGCATACATAAATCACCAAGGGGGAACCAGGAGTCAAGCCGCTCAGAGAGGTGAGCTTGATTCTCCTATGGGCAGAGGCGCATGTGCCCTGCATATCGGCAATATTCATTCCAGGAGTGGACAACTTTCAGGCGGACTTCTTAAGCCGCCAGACTCTATGGCCGGGGGAATGGTCTCTGCATCCACAAGTCTTTCAAGCACTCTGCCAAAGATGGGGAGTGCCGGACGTGGATATCATGGCATCGAGACTCAACAAGAAACTAGACAGGTTCATATCCCGCTCAAGGGATCCGATGGCCTGCGGAACCGATGCGTTGGTTTGCCCTTGGCATCAGTTCAAACTTCTTTATGCGTTTCCCCCGCTCCAGTTACTACCCCGCCTGCTGCGCAGGATCCGGGTGGAACACATACCAGTCATCCTGGTAGCTCCAGCATGGCCCAGAAGGGCATGGTACTCACTCATCCTAAAGATGGTAGTGGGAGACCCTTGGACTCTTCCTCTACGGCCAGACCTGCTATCGCAAGGTCCGATCCTCCACCCTGCCTTACGGCATCTAAATTTGACGGCCTGGAAGCTGAATCCCTGATTCTCAGGGGTAGAGGTCTGTCTCAGAAAGTAGTCTCTACCCTAATCAGAGCCAGGAAACCGGTCTCTAGGGTGATTTATTACAGGGTCTGGAAGGCCTATGTAGGCTGGTGTGAGTCCAAGCGATGGCTTTCTCGCAAATTTACCATCGATAGAGTATTAAGTTTTCTCCAGCTAGGAGTGGATAAAGGATTGGCATTAAGCACAATCAAAGGACAGATGTCTGCTCTGTCAGTGTGGTTTCAGCGGCCGCTGGACACCCACTCGCTGGTTAAGACCTTCCTTCAAGGGGTCTTACGTATTAGACCTCCAGTTAAATCCCCGCTTTGTCCGTGGGATTTAAATCTTGTTCTGTCAAGTTTACAGAAACAACCGTTTGAGCCGTTGGCTGAAATTCCTTTGGTTCTACTGACAAGGAAGTTAGTATTTTTGGTTGCCATAGTTTCCGCAAGAAGAGTTTCGGAGCTAGCGGCCTTATCCTGTAAGGAACCATATCTTGTTTTTCATAAGGACAAGGTCGTTCTCCGCCCTCATCCTTCCTTCCTACCGAAGGTCATATCCAGTTTTCATTTGAACCAGGATTTGGTATTACCATCCTTCTTCCCTAAACCTACTTCCAGAAAGGAAGGGTTGCTGCATACCTTGGATATTGTCAGGGCCATGAAGGCCTATCTTAAAGCTACAAAGAAGATCCGGAAAACAGATGTGCTGTTCATTCTACCGGATGGGCCCAAGAAGGGGCAGGCAGCTGCAAAGTCCACCATTTCTAGGTGGATTAAGCAATTAATCACTCAGGCCTACGGCTTGAAAGGGTTGCCTCCTCCAGTATCATTAAAGGCTCATTCTACTAGAGCCATGGGCGCCTCCTGGGCAGCACACCACCAGATCTCTATGGCTCAAGTTTGCAAGGCGGCAACCTGGTCTTCTGTCCACACGTTTACAAAATTCTACAAGTTGGACGTAAGAAGGAATACTGATACTGCCTTCGGGCAGGCAGTGCTGCAGGCTGCAGTTTGAGACCCTCGGATTCCGGGGGCTCCTCTTTTTTGAGTTAAATTTAAAATTAAAAATTATTTTTCTCAACTAAGTTGGATTTATTATGATTTGAGTATATCTCTAAATTAAATCCTTTTGTCTTGGAGATGTTCTCCCTCCCCTCATTGTAAGCATTGCTTTGGGACATCCCATATAGTAATGAATGCCGCTCTGTGTCCCGTGATGTACGATAAAGAAAAAGAGATTTTTAATACAGCTTACCTGTAAAATCTTTTTCTTGGAGTACATCACGGGACACAGAGCTCCCACCCCTCTTTTTTGAGGACCATTTTGGGAGGCATACTGCTTGCTACAAAACTGAGGTACTCCTCCTATGGGAAGGGGTTATATAGGGAGGGGCATTTCCTGTTTGAGATTGCCAGTGTCTACACCTGAAGGTACTCCATATAACCCATATAGTAATGAATGCCGCTCTGTGTCCCGTGATGTACTCCAAGAAAAAGATTTTACAGGTAAGCTGTATTAAAAATCTCTTTTTTTTGTACTCACCGTAAAATCCTTTTCTTTGTCGTCCATGGACGGACACAGCACCCACCTCTCTTTTTTAGGTTTGTACCGCTTGTTACGAACTGAGGCTGCATGCTGCTGGGAGATGGGTTATGTCCGGAGGGATCGCCCCCTGGCCGGGGCTGTTCAGCTCTGTTTTTAAAATGACATGTATATGTATCTAACATGTTCTGCCTAGTCCTCTCCTGTAAACATGGAACATAACCCACTGGTCATGAATGAAAGAGGCTGTACAAAAAATCCTATTTTTCCCTCCAACCTCCGGATCGCCTGAAGGATCGGTCAGGGGCTGTCAAGGATCTGCTGGTCAGGGGAGTGATTATGCCTGTTCCCTCAACGGAATGGTTTCAGGGGTTTTACTCCCAATCTGTTTGTAGTCCCCAAGAAGGATGGGGTCCGTCCAATCCTGGACCTCAAGGCCCTCTATTGCTTTGTCATAGTACAAAATTTCAGGATGGAGTCGATTCGCTCAGTAATAGCAGCGCTCCATCAGGGGCATTTCCTAGCATTCTTGGACATCAAGGATGCGTACCTGAATATTCCTATATGCGCAAAACACCAGAGGTTTCTGCTTTTTACGGTCGGGGAGGACCACTTCCAATTTGTGGCCCTCCCGTTCGGCCTGGCTTCGGCACCACGGGTATTCACCAAGGTGCTCGCCCCTATTCTGGCCCTGCTGCGGCAGCATGGGATCGCTATCGTGGGATACCTGGACTTCTTCAAGCTCAGAGTTAGAAGAGGACAGTGTCTTATCACCTGTCGGGCCCTCCGAGTTTGGTTGGCTATTGAATGTCCAGAAGTCAGTTCTGGTACCGTCTCAGCGGTTGGAATATCTGGGGTTGGTCCTGGATTCCTCAGAGGCGAGAGTTTTCCTCCCAGCGGAAAAACTGCAGACTCTGCGGTGCAGCGGTTGGCGACCCAGAAATGGGCGTCGCTTCGCTTTTGCATGAGAGGGCTGGGTCTGATGGCCTCTTTCGAGGCAGTTCCATATGCCCAATTCCACACTCGAGTGTTACAGAAAGAGATTCTGTCACGTTGGAACAAACTTCCTTAGTCTCTGGATTTTCCAGATTCGGGTGAGTTGACTGACCAAGTCCTCCCTAGTGTGGTGGCTGACATCTCCGCTGCTCCGGACCGGGAAATCGTTTCTGCCGTGTCACTGGACACGACGGATGCCAGCCTCTCTGGCTGGGGGGGGGTCTGGGGTGTCCAGTCAGCCCAGGGGCGCTGGACTCAAAAGCAGTCCCGCGTTCTAATCAATACTGGAGCTCCGAGCAATCAGGTTGTGTCTCTCCAAGTGGTCTCTGGGTCGGCAAGGCGACCGATCAGAATCCAGTTTGACAACGACACGGCTGTGGCATACGTCAATCGTCAGGGGGGCACACTAAGCTCGGCTGCAGCGACGGAAGTCGCGCACATCCTCCGGTGGGCCGACAGCTACGTTCCAGCTCTGTCGGCGGTGTACATTCCGGGGGATGCTAAATTGGCAAGCCGAATATCTGTCGCCAAAGGCTAGACCAAGGAGAATGGTCGCTACACCCAGAAGTGTTTCAGACTCTGTGCCGGAAATGGGCCACTCCAGGCGTCCCGTCTCAATCGGAAGGTGTCGCGATTCGTGACCAGGTTGAGGGACCCGTGGGTGCGTCAGACGCGCTGGTGGCGCCTTGGGGTCACTATCGCCTAATTTACGCCTTCCCTCCCCTGCAGCTTCTTCCACGCCTGCGAAGCCGAGGGGATACCAACAATCCTGATCGCCCCGGATTGGCTGCACCGTCCCTGGTACGCGGACCTGGTGCATCTGGTGGCAGACGTTCCCTGGCGTCTACCCCTGAGAGAAGACCTTCTGTCGCAAGGTCCTATCTTTCACCCTGCTTTTACAGTCGCTGGCTTTGACGGCGTGGCTGTTGAGCCAGGTGTTGAAGGATTGAGGCCTGTCGGGCTTGGTGATTTCTACCATGCTACGAGCACGGAAGTCTACTTCATGAAAGATTTACTCTGGTTTGTTTGGGGTGAAGCTTGGTTTGCTGTGTTTTTTCCCCACCCCTCAAATTTTTTTGACACTGCTTGGGGACGTCCCTAAGGTCAATGCTGCTTTGTCTGTTCATGAACGGAAGAGAAAATAGGATTTTTGTACTCACCGTAAAATCCATTTCTCTGAGTTCATGGACGGACACAGCACCCACCCCTCCTTTGTTTGTACTGCTTGTCTAAGGTCAATGGTCAATACTGCTGTGTCCGTCCATGAACTCAGAAGTGGATTTTACGGTGAGTACAAAAATCCTATTTTTCTTGCCTTGAGTCCCTGTGGGTGTCAGGCGCGTGGGTCAGCATGGCATCAGAAGCGGACGCCTCTACCCTGAAACACCTGATTTGGCAACTGGTGCCTCTGCAGCCGCTGTATCGGTGGACGCTATGTCGGCGATCCTGGAGGTCTTTGTTGCCAAGGTGGAAGCGGCGCGTGGGAACACAAAGGGGTGTTGCGCCTTCAGATCTGGCTAAAGTGTTGGTCTGCGGACCAATCTTCCAAGAAGGCCCTGATGGATTTGCCCTTTAAGGGCGACACTTTTTGGAGCATCTATGGATGACATTATTAAGGATGCCACAGAAGGTAAAAGCACAATCCAAAAAAAGTAAGGGGCCACACTATAGGCAAGGGCCTTTTTTCACCGAGCGCAAGCAATTTTTTCATCCACCCGGTGCGGCAGGCAAACTATCCCAGGCAGATAAATCACCTGCTGAGACACAGAAGCGTCCCTGGTTTCGCAAGCCTGCCAACAAATCTGCATCCGCATAAAGGTCTGCCCCCGCCTATCTCTCGGGTGGGGGGACGGCTTTGCGAATTCTCAGCTCGGTGGATGTCGCTTCTCTCCGACCGGTGGGTTTGCGAATAATTTTCCTCAGGGTGCAAGAGTTTCTCTTACCCACCAAACAGATTTTTTTTTCCCCTCCAGCTTCACCCAACTCGTCGGATAGTCCTGTTTGGGGCGGTTCAAGTTCTGTTTGCACGTGGGGTGATCATTCCTGTCCCAGTATAGGAACCATTTTCAGGGGTTTTACTCAAATCTGTTCATAGTACCAAAGAAGGATGGGGTTCGTTCATTCCTGGACCTCAAGGCCCTCAATTGCTTTGTGAAGGTAGTGATACAAAGATTCCGAATGAAGTCGGTTCGCTCTGTTGTCGCTGCTCTCCATACGGGGGACTTTCTGGTGTCCTTGGACATCAATGATGGAAATTTGCATGTTCCCATTTGCACCAGACATAGGTTCCTGCACTTTGCGGTCGGGAAGGACCACTATCCATTTATGGCTCTCCCTTTTGGCCTGGCATCGGCACCGAGGGTGTTTACCAAGGTGCTTGTCCTGATTCTGGCCTGTTGAGACAGCGTGGCATTGCTATCGTGGGCTACTTGGACGATCTTCTTCTGAGGGCCACTTGAAACTCAGAATTAGAGGAGAGAGCGTCTATAGAAGTCAGTATTTTGGCCGACTCAACGCCTAGTATATCTGGGGTTGGTTCTGGATTCTTCAGGGACAAGAGTTTGATTTTCTCCCTGTGGAAAAGTTGCAGACCCTTCGGGCTGCGTTGCACCAGTAGACATCCCAAAGATGGTAGTCACTATACTTGCGAGTCCTGAATCTCATGGTAGCCTCCTTCGAGGCGGTTCCGTATGCTTAATTCCACACGTGTCTTACAGAAGGAAATCATGTCTAAATGGGACAAGTCTTCGTTGTCCCTGGAATGTCAAATCCGGCTAAGTCAACTAGTCAAAGCTTCCCTGGTATGGTGGCTGAGGTCTCCGGCCCTTCAGTCCGGGAAGTCGTTCCTTCCTTTTCACTGGATGGTGATCACAACTGACTCCAGCATGACCGGCTGGGGGTGTCTGGGGTGTTCTGCCAACACAGGGTCGATGGACACAGGAGGAATCCCGTCTACCGATCAATGTGTTGGAACTTTGTGCGATCAGACTGCCTCTCCACTTAGCCTTTGAGGCTTCAGGGAGATCAGTCAGAATCCAGTATGACAACGCCACGGCGGTGGTGTATGTAAACCACCAAGGAGGAACAAGAAGCGCGCCTGCAGCATTGGAGGTCGCTCACATCCTTCGGTGGGCAGAACAGAGCGTGCTGGCCCTGTCGGCCATATACATTCCGGGCGTAGAAAACTGGCAAGCAGACTGCCTAAGTCGACAGACGTTGGACCAAAGAGAATGGTCACTACACCCAGATGTGTTTCAGCTACTTTGTTGGAGATGGGGCATGCCAGACGTGGATCTCTTGGCTTCTCGACTCAATCGGAAGGTATTGAGGTTTGTGGCCAGGACAAAAGATCCCTGGGCTGATGCGACAAATGCGTTAGTAGCTCCGTGGGGTCATGTATGCCATGCCCCCGCTGAAGCTTCTTCCTTGTCTGCTTCGCAAAGTGGAGACCGAGCGGATCCCTGTGATTCTAATTGCTCCAGATTGGCCTCAGCGCCCTTGGTACACCGACCTTGTATGCCTGGTGGCGGATGTCCCTTGGCGACTGCCAATGCGGCAGGACCTTCTGTCGCAAGGTCCTTTTCTTCATCCTGCTTTACAGTCGCTGACTTTAACGGCATGGCTGTTGAAAGCCAGGTACTGAGGGACGATGGTCTGCCTAACTTGGTAATTTCCACCATGCTGAGAAGATCTATCATTGCACGTGGAAGGCCTACATCTCCTTGTGTGAGGAGATTGAGTGGCGCCCACGGGCTTATTCAGTTTCCAGAATCCTGCTGTTTTTAGAGCATGGGGTGGATCAAAGTCTTGCTCTATGCCCCATAAAGGGGCAGATTTCATCTTTGGCTATTTTTTCTTTCAACATACCTTGGCTCATCCACTGGTGAGAACGTTTGTGCAAGTTTTTTTTTTTTTTTTTTTTACATGTGGCCCCTCCAGTTCGGCCACCCCTACCCCTGTGGGATTTGAATCTGGTGCTCTCAGCACTTCAGAAACCTCCCTTTAAGACAGGGCTCGACAAATCCCGGTCACCAGGTCGCCATGGCGACCAGAAATGGTGTCCTGGCGACTTGGCTTGGAAGGTGGGCAAAAAAAATAAAAACTTTTTTTTTTTTTTTTTGGTGAGCTGGCGCCATCTGGTGGTGAGCTGTTGATTTTACAAGTTAAACAGCAATTCTAATGTAATTTTTCACTGCCATCTTCTTCCCTCTAATTAGAACCCCCAAACGTTATATTTTTTATCCCAACACCCAAGAGAATAAAATGGCGATCGTTGCAATACTTTCTGTCAAGCCGTATTTGCGCAGCGGTCTTACAAGTGCACTTTTTTGGAAAAAAATTACACTTTTTAATTAAAAAATAAGACAACAGTAAAGTTATCCCCATTTTTTTTAATGTTATGAAAGATGTTACGCCAAGTAAATTGATACCCAACATGTCACGCTTAAATTGCGTCCGCTCGTGGAATGCCGACAAACTTTTACTTTTTAAAATCTTCATAGGCGACGTTTAAAAAAATTTACAGGTTGCATGTTTTGAGTTAGAGGAGGTCTTGGGCTAAAATTATTGCTCTCGCTCTACGAATCGCGGCGATACCTCACATGTGTGGTTTGAACACCGTTTACATATGCGGGGCGCTGCTCACGTATGTGTTCACTTCTGCGCGCAAGCTCGTCGGGACGGGGTGCGTTTTCTGGCTCCTAACTTTTTTAGCTGGCTCCTAGATTCCAAGCAAATTTGTCAAACCCTGCTTTAAGAACATCAGAGAGATTCCCCTTTTGACACTCTCAGAAGGTGGCTTTTCTGGTGTCCCATTACATCAGTCAGGAGGTTTTCTGAATTGGCGGCCTTGCCTTGCAAGTCCCCCCTACTTAATGAGGACATAGTGCTTCCATCCCTGTGTCCTCGGCCGTCTCATCCAAAAGAGGTTGCTCGATGGGTTCTTCCTGGGCCTTCCGACCTCAATCATCTGTCTCACAGGTGTGTAAGGCGGCGACCTGGTCGTCCGTTTAGACCTTCGCTAAATTTTACAAGGTTGATGTACATGCATCTGCCTGCTTCGGCCGCAAAGTTTTGCAGGTGCCTGTTAAAGGTTTGAACTCCACCGTTGAGGAGCACTGTTTGTTTTTGGGTGGAAGTTGGTTTTCTTGCTGTGCCCACCCATCGTTTTGGGGACATCCCTACTGTCAGGATTATTTGGAGCTGTGTGTCCATGAACGAAAGAGAAAATGGGATTTTTGTATTCACTGTTAAATCCCTTTCTCTGAATTTCATGGACGGACACAGCATCCACCCTTCCTTTTTTTTTTAAGTTTGTACTGCTTTTAGACGAACTGAGCTGCTGACTTCAGAGAGGGGTTATGACCAGAGGGCCTGCCCACTGGGGGGTGCTGTTTGGCTTTGCTTTATTACATGTTTTTTTAACCATTTAACATGTCTGCCTAGTCCTCTGCTGATAGACGGAACATAACCTACTGTCAAGATTATTTGGAGCTGTGTCCGTCCATGAACTTCAGAGAAGGATTTTACGGTGAGTACAAAAATCCTATTTTTAAACATATAGACACAATATGTACTACTTTCCTGTGGAATGGTGGCTCCCCCAAGGTAGCGCTTGAATCACTACGGTTACCAGCGCACTTGGCGGGCTTGGCATTTCCTAACTTCTTCCTATATTACTTTGCATCCCAGCTGGTGCACATCCATGGTTGGCTGTGCCCGGTTTTGGCCAATACCTGTACCTCCACGGAGGGCGCCATCGCATCTTCCTTGGAAAGCCAACATAATATCTACAGAGGCCGGTAGATAGTAAAAAATAGACAGTAAAATAAAATAAAAAAAAAAAATATATATATATATATATATATATATATATATATATATATATATATATATATATATATATATATATATATATATATATATATATATATATATATATATATATATATATTTTACCATATTCGTTATCTTAAGGTACCAGAATTTTAGATGGCGGTTCACCAGTGACTATAAAGATATATTCAATATATTCTCCTGTTACTTTGCTGGGATCTTCTATGTCATTTTGTTGGGAAGTGGCAATATGTATTAAAATGGCACAAACAACTTTTCATATAGTTCTTCAATGTGTATAAAACATGATTTTTTTGTACTGCTGGCATTCTGTTTTTACAAATGAAGCCTATGCCAATTTGCAAGCAGGTCCTGGAGCTTTTTATGATGACATAAGAGATCTTATTTGTAAATGGTTGACCATAAAATGTTTAAAACTGTATGTACTAATGGAATATCCTTTTCCCTCCGATAGGCAGAGGTCGAGGTGGATTTGGTACATTCGGCAAAGGTATAGTTCCGAGCCTTAAACATTTTCAAATAAGGGCTTCCCTTCCTTTATTTACCACCTGGGACTCCACTTTTAAAGCTGACCATCTGGAATTCACCCCTTTTTAAGAAAAATATTAAGATGGGGTCTGGTATGCTAGTTAAAAAAATAAGCCCCTAGTTACTTTGTTGGAGAAATGTACTAAGCTAAGACCAAGTGACTAGCTAAATACCCTAATCCTTAAATGGGCTGTGCACCACCTACAGGTTATTGGACATTGGCAAGAAAAGACGGCAAGTCTCCAAGTAATAACTCATCTATAGGGAAGACTTTTTTTTTTTGGTCAGTATCTGACTGTGATGGCCACTGTTTTCCACCTCTTTGCAATGGTTTCAACATGGACCAGGATACCATCTTAATCCATTTCTTCAGCTAGAAGAATGGTACCCAGGCCCCGAGCTGGATGACAATGTTGAACTAGCCTTTATTGCAGGTTGGCATTGGACCTGGCATTTATGGAACCCTGTGCATTGTTTGGTTTCCAGGTGTATTCTGGTTTGTTGCTTTACGGGTTCAGGGCAGTGGACCCTGGCATGGGAGATGGAGATCTTGATGGCCCTCTGGGTGCAGTCTGCCTTGATGGGATTATGGTCTCTTTGGCAGTGTCCAATCACCTGTAGATGGTGCATAATCCTGCTTAGTGAAGATTTCTAAAACTGATCTGTGTTGATAAAAATAATTTTTTTCCCTCAAGATTTTGCAATGGCAACTTTTTTTTTTTTTATATATATAAATTATGTTTTGTAATATTTTGTATACCTTTTTGCAAATGTTGCCTGTTTAAAAAGTCCCAGTATTTTACCTACACTGAAATATTCATGAAGTCTGACAGTGCTAGTTTAGGGGCTCACCAATTGTATTATCTTTTATGCTTTTACAGATTCTAATGGTAACCAAGAAAGTGAAGAATTTACGAATGACGGTAATTGCTTATACTTTGCTCTTTTTTTTTTTTTTTTTTTTATAGTTTTATCTTTCATGTTTGAAAATTTTAGGAACAAATTAAAGTTTTTTTATTTTACATGCAACACTTTTTAAATTGTGATCGACATGCTGATAAGTAATAACTTATTCCACCACTAGTGGGTCGTGATATTAAACAATACGGGATTACAATACAGTCTTGCAAAAAATAAATTACAGCAGATTGTTTTTTTGTTGCTGGAGGAAAAATGTAAGTGATATTCTTTCTGTAGTAATCCGGTTGTTGGTGGAAATATTTAAGAGATGTCTGGTAATCATATTCTTAAACTAAAAATACTTGTAACATCCAATTTATGGTTAAGTACAGCTTTACAGAAACATTTCTGTCTCAGATAGCAATATAGTGTCTTTTAAACCTATATAAAACAAGTTGATCCCAACCTGGTTAAAGAAAACTAGAAATGAATGCTCCACAATCACCTTGACCTATCGCGACTCTATACTTTTATTAGAAATATGAAAATGGATCAGCCTCATTCCACTCTTGGCTCTTATTGCTGTTCTTGTGAACAAAGTAACTGCATAAAACAGTGTTGTATGCAGGCTCTTTGACAAATAATAAATGCAGCAAGAGGCGCTAAGAGTGGAGTGAGATGCATTTTTTTTTTTTTTTATATGGGAATGGGTGATGAACTAGAGTGGCAGGCACTCAAATTGTCTATGTACAGGAGGGATGAGTCTTGAGCGGAGCTGTGAATTTGGGTATGTCCTGCCCCCCCCCCCTTTTTTTTTCTTGGCCAAAGCCATACATGGATAATGGCTGTATGCAGGATCTACTTGTCAGTGAAAATCAAAGAATGTCTCCAATACCTCCAATGAAACGGCTATTTAATGCTATATTCTGTTCAGCCATAGCTTTATCCCAATTACAGGTTAAGTGAATAACAAGATTAGGCATTAAAGCAAAGTTCCACCCAAAAATTGAACTTCCGCTTTTTGGAATCCTCTCTGGTGTCACATTTGGCACCTTTTAAGGGGGGAGCAGATACTTGTGTAATACAGGTATTTGCTCCCACTTCCGGACATCGATCACTGTGGTGACCTACACCACGTCCGGCGCCTACTCCGTCCCCCCTGCTGTCTTCTGGAAGACACACAGGTCCCAGAAGACAAGAGGGACCAGTGGGATTGTACAGTACGAGTCGCGCAGTAGGGAACCAGGAATAGAAGCCGCAAGGCTTCACGTCCTGATTCCCTTACTGAAGATGGTGGTGGCAGCACCTGAGGGCCGAGGGAGAGATTGGCTTTGGGTGCCAACATCGCAGGCGATCAGGAACCGGTAAGTGTCCTAATAATAAAATGTCAAGCAGCCGCAGTATTTGTAGCTGCTGACTTTAATATCTTTTTTTTTTTTTTTTTTTTTTTTTTCGGCGGAACTCCGCTTAAAGTAAACATGTTGTGCCTACAATGTTTACATGAGCAGCAACACTGGACCACAGAGCAATGGAAGAAGGTATCCCGGTTTGATGAATCACATTTTCTTTTACATCACGTGGATGGCTTGGTGTGCATTGCTTACCTGGGGAAGAGATGGCACCAGGTTGCACTATGGAAAGAAGGCAAGCTGGAAGAGGCCGTGTGAAGCTTTGGGCAATGTTCTGTTAGGAAACCTTGGGTCCTGTCATTCATGTGGATGATACTGGACAGGTGCCACCTACCTAAACATTGTTGCTGGCCAGGTACATCTCTTCATGAAAACAATTCCCTAATGGCAGTGGCCTATTTCAGCCAGATAATGAACCCTGCCACACTGCAAAATTGTTTCAAGGACAGTTTGAGGAACCAACATGGAGTTGGAGGTGTTGACTTGGCCTCTAAATTCTTCTTATCTCAGTCCAAAGCGTGCATCTGCGAGATGTACTGGAATAACAAGTCTGATCCGTGGAGGCCCCCCTTACAACATAACGGGAGCTAAAGGTTGATTTTTTTTTTTTAATTTAAAATAATAAACCAGGTATACTCACCTGCTCTATGCTATGATTTTGTGGTCCCTAATCACCTCTTGTAGGGTCCCCCACTGAAAAACTTGGCTCGTTCCACTAGGTAGCTAGTTCTTTTTTGAGGTTCGCTGCCATGTTTTTATATCGTTAAAAAATGTATGGGGGTACCTTACGCTATAAAAACATGGAGGCGAACCTCAAAAAATAACTAGCTACCTAGCGGCACGAGCGACACTAATACAGCGATCAGAAAAAGGTTAACTAGGGGGTGATCAAGGGGTTAAAACCTTTATTTGGGGGGGGGGGGGGGTTTTAAGGGGCTACCCTGGACCTAACACTAACTGCCTGTCACACTAACACTAAATGCAGTGATCAGTAAACGATCACTGCTATTTAGTGACAGTGTGATGGGGGGGGGGGGTGTGACCGGGGGGATTTGTGTGCCTATGTGTACTGGTGTCAGTGTAGTGCTTGTGTACGCACTGTTGTAAAGTCTCCGCTCCTCCGCCGGACGAAAATACCGGCGGCAGGAGCGGTGACATCACTTCCTCCTCTGCCAGTGTAGACAGAGGAGGAAGCGGATTGGCTGGGGAGCGATCGCGAGGGGGCGGACAAAAACGAACCGCCGCCCCCTCATCCCGGATCGCTCCTAGAGCCACGGGGACCGCCGCAAGTCCCGGACCCACGTCTAGGCAGGGACGTACAGGTACGCCAATGTGCCTGTACGTGCCATTCTGCCGACGTATACGTACATGCGGCGGTCCGGAAGTGGTTAAAGTGTTTTTGATTTGTGGTCCTCAGTTTGCAGTTTAGTTCTGCTTTTCTACTTCTGTTCTTAAAATCCCCATTTAAAAAAAGTGTGTTTTTTATTTTTTATTTTTTTCTTTCCCTTTTGTTTTTAGAAAATGGGACAGGTGACGATAATCGTAGGCGTGGTGGTTTTCAGCGAAGAGGTGGTAAGCAGAATATTTTTTTTTTTTCCGTATAATGTAACTAAATTTCTTTAATTATGATTTGAATGAGATTATCCTCTTAATTTGTGATATCTGGTGTATATATTTATAGTCCCTTCCTTTCTTCCCTCTGCATAAAATGAATAATTTTAAAGTAGTTTTGTTCATGAGAACATGCAGCGTTAGTGCTCAGTTCACACTACCACGACTTGGCATCTGACTTGTGGGACCTTAACCACTTCCAGACCTTAGGTGTTTTTCAGATTTGGTGTTTGCAAGACTAAAACTGTTTTTTCTGCTAGAAAATTACTTAAAACCCCCAAACATTATATATTTTTTTCTAACACCCTAGAGAATAAAATAGTGGTCATTGCAATACTTTGTCACACCGTATTTGCGCAGCGGTCTTACAAGCGCACTTTTTAAAAAAAAAAATGCACTTTTTTTAATTAAAAAATAAGAAAAAAATAAATTTGGCCCAATTTTTGTATATATTGTGAAAGTTAATGTTACGCCGAGTAAAATGATACCCAACATGTCACGCTTAAAAATTGCGCCCGCTCTTGGCATGGCGTCAAACTTTTACCATTAAAAATCTCGATAGGCGACGTTGAAAAAATTTTTATAGGTTGCATTTTTTGAGCTACAGAGTAGGTCTAGGGCTATAATTATTGCTCTCGCTCTAACGATCGCGGCGATACCTCACTTGTGGGATTTGAACACCGTTTTCATATGCAGGCGCTACTCGCGTATGCGTTCGCTTCTGCGCGCGAGCTCGTCGGGACGGGGCGCTTTTTTTTTTTGTTATTTATTTTTATTTATTTTATTACTTTTTACACTGAAAAAATTAATAAATTTGATCACTTTTATTCCTATTATAAGGAATGTAAACATCCCTTGTAGTAGAAAAAAGCATGACAGGTCCTCTTAAATATGAGATCTGGGGTCAAAAAGACCTCAGATCTCATATTTAGACTAGGATGCAAGAAGAGAAGAAAAAAAAAAAAATTGAAACTGTCATTTTTTTTAATGACAAAAAAAAAAAAAAAATTCTTTAAGAGGCTGGGCGGGCTTTGACGTCACTTCTGCCCAGCAGACCTATGGGGACGGGTGTTAAAAGATTTTTCCTTCAGTCGCGTCCCCAGTCAGTAGCCGAGCGCACCCGATCTCCTCCGCTGCTACCGACGGCTCCGGTAAGCGGCGGAGGGCGCTGGAGGGGGGCCCCCCCTCTCCCGCCACCGATAACGGCGATCTCGCGGCGAATCCGCCGAGAAGACCGCCGTTATCGTGTACAGGACCGCTCACACTAAAGATGGATACCTCGGTTGTGGCAGCAGCTGCTGCCGTTACCGAGATATCCATCTTTAAAAAGAGGACGTACATCGTTGTGCGCAGGTCTGGAAGTGGTTAATCTTATGACATGTGAAATCCCATGTTGGTCAATGAGTGCTATCTTAAAGGGTGTTGTAAGGGTTCGTTTTTTATCTTATAAATAAGTTCCTTTAAGCTAGTGCATTGATTCACTTTACCCTTTTCCTTAGATTTCCTTTCTAAATGTTTTTTTCTGTGTTTTATGTCTGAATTTCTTCCTGTTCCTCCTCAGTAAGCTGTTCAGTAAAGCTTACTGAGGAGAAACAGGAAGTGAGAAATTCAGACAAAGAAAAAAACATTTAGAAAGGAAATCTAAGGAAAAGGTAAGTGAACCAAAAATGCACTAGCTTAAAGGAACCTATTTAGAAAACAAAAAACAAACCTTTACAACCCTTATTACCACTTCACACCAAAGCACGTACCTGTACGATATTTGGTTGAAGTGATTATACTGGTGTGATGCCTGCATGACCTCTAAACCTTTTATTTTTAATTTCTTTATCGTACATCACGGGACACAGAGCGGCATTCATTACTATATGGGTTATATGGAGTACCTTCAGGTGTAGACACTGGCAATCTCAAACAGGAAATGCCCCTCCCTATATAACCCCCTCCCATAGGAGGAGTACCTCAGTTTTTCCGCCAGTGTCTTAGGTGTTAGTCATGGTTTAGCTTGCCTCCACATCCTTGGGATTAGGTGAGCTAACCGGTTCTGTCCAAAAAAGCCTCAGCGCTAAAGTGGTCAGTAACCGGACCCCAAACCCTTGGGGTATAGCCCATAATGCTTTTCTTTTTAGAGAGCTGGACCCTGGGCCCAGAACTTAGAAACCTTTGGGTGCCTAATGTTTCTGTTGCCAGAGTGCTATATGGGCCCAGGACAGTGGATCCTTCATAGGAACCCAGGGCCTGAAGGTCTAGACATCCCCACCGAGATGGGGGAAGATTGGGCCTCTTGCTTGGCAAAGTCCTGCGGCATGGAGCAGGTAAGTGAGGGGAAAACTTGCGGAACTTGGTTCTTAGCAGGTTTTTTCTGGGGGGTCACAGGGGACATGCCTAAAGTTATGCGCTGCATCTGGCAAACTAGTCACATATCATAAAGATAGGATGGCTCTATATGTATTATTCCCCATAAGATGTGACCTCCCTTGTAGTGTTGGAAAAGCATTGAGTGGGGCCTGTGTGATATAAAAGTATATGTGTGTGTCAGAGAGCTGTGCTTACCTGCAAGCCTCCAGGCGATGCTCCATTCAGTCTTCCTCCTCACGGCCTGCAAAGCAGGCAAAACGCTGACCTCCTCATGGTTCCAGGCTGCAGGCTGCAGTTTGCTGGAGCAGAGAGGTCCCTTCCTCCCAACCCCACCCCCCCCCTGTCGGGAGGGGCATTTCCTGTTTGAGATTGCTGGGGGGGAAGGGCGGGTCAGTGGCTTAAGGAAGGGGCGGCCCTTCCTTGTTTGTTCCATATAGCTCATTCAATACTTTGGAACTGAGGAGGAAAGACCAGAACGGCAAGCACGGGGCGCCGAGGACACACAGTGGCCAGAAAGAATATTGCAGTCTTCAGAAAGACTGTTTTCAAGCCTAGGAATAGGCTGTTTCTTTTCCATCTCATAGTTTTTCTTGCAATACTACTCAGGGGGACAGAATGTTTTTTCTTTCCTAGATTTGAAAAAAAAAAAAAAAAAAAAAAGATTTTTTTTGAAAAAAAAAAAAAAAAAAAAAAAAAAAAGTGTCATCTAGGGGAGAGGAAGCATTTTTTATCCCCCAAACAGGTGTTTGGGCATTTAACTATTTATAAGTCCCAGGTACCAATAAGTAGCAGGTGTACCTCAGTATTGTACCATGGCATCAAAAAACAAGGGTACAAGAGGTGGGGATTCCCCCAGAGAGTCTGAGGTCTCGGACAAAGCTATGCCGCTGCTTTCCCCACAGGGAGCCTTGGGGCCATCGGGATCTGGGGCTGGAGCTGACGCGGGTCAGTCCAACCCTAAGATGGTCACGGAGGAGGTATTACTCACCTCTTTAAAAGAGATGCAGAAAAGCATGGGTAAAATGATAGCCGCAGCTATGCGGGGCAGTAAGCGGAATAGATCTCCGTCGCCCGAGCGCGGACCCTCAGAAGAGGAGGTCCTTTCCTCAGGGGAATTGGACGACCTCTTGGACAAGGACCAAGTAGGTTCAGGGATCGAAGATCCGGATACAGAGGAGTCTGGGGCAGTCTCCCTGAGGGAGAGCTGGTGGATTCAAGGATTGTCGGACTTGGTCCATAGGGCATTCAACTTGCCAGTACCAGATCTCCAGGTATCGACGGTTTCAGCTTTGGGCTCACTGAGGGCGCCTCAAAGCAATGCTGTGTTTCCGATCCATCCTCTATTAGAGGGAGTTTTGTTCCAAGATTGGAACAAGCCAGATAAGATCTTCTTACCACCTAAGAAGTTCTCTGTCCTATATCCTATGGAAGAAAAATTTTCCAAAAGATGGGCTACTCCTGCAGTGGACGCAGCCATCTCATGTGTTAACAAATCGTTAACATGCCCTGTAGAAAACATACAGGTGTTCAAGGATCCAGTTGATAAGCGCTTGGAAGCACTACTTAAGAACTCCTTCACTACTGCAGGGGCAGTAGTACAGCCAGCTGTGGCTGCGATTGGGGTCGCTCAAGCATTATCGGATCAATTTAAGCAGATGCTTAAACTTATTCCTGCCCAGCAGGCAGAAGAATTTTCGGATGTCCCTAAGGCCATATGTTTTACGGTAGACGCAATCAAGGATTCTATCCAGCAAGCGTCACGTTTATCGTTATCCCTTATCCATATGAGAAGACTCTTATGGTTAAAAGGCTGGGAGGCTGAGCCCCCATGCAAGAAGCTCCTGGTAGGGTTCCCCTTCCATGGAGGACGACTCTTCGGAGAAGACCTAGATAAATACATTCAGACCATTTCAAACGGCAAGAGTACTCTCTTGCCAACTAAGAAGAAGGTTCAGGGGCCTGCGTTTAAACGACAGTATTCCCCTGGGCAGGGGCCCTCTAATGCCAAGCAGTATCGACGGCCTCCTGCAAAAGCAAACTTCGGCTTCAACAGCAAATCACAAGGACAGGCTGTTAGAGGCAAAAGGCAGTGGTTTCGCAAACCAGCAAAACCAGCCCCCAAGCCAACCTTATGAAGGGGCGCCCCCACCCACGAAGGTGGGGGGAAGGCTGCGACTCTTTTCAGAGATTTGGGAAGCCAGCATTCCCGACGAGTGGGTACGGTCTTCCGTGGCCACAGGCTACAAATTAGATTTCCTAAGGTTTCCTCCTCCTCATTTCCAGGAGTCGAGGATTCCAAACGATCGGCCTCGGATTCCGGCCAGTCCTGGAACAGGGGCTGGGTTTCTACTCCAACCTATTCATCATCCCAAAATCCAATGGAGATGTCAGGCCAATTTTGGACCTAAAAATGGTAAATGCATATCTAAAGATCCGCTCATTTCGGATGGAATCCGTGCGGTCAGCAGCTGCCACACTCCAGAAGGACGACTTCATGGCGTCCATAGACATAAAGGATGCCTACCTTCATGTTCCAATTTATCAGCCACATCAAAGATATCTACGCTTCATGGTGGCTTCGCGTCACTTCCAATTCGTGGCGCTTCCCTTCGGGTTGGCTACGGCCCCCCGGGTGTTCACGAAGGTCCTAGCTCCGATCCTAGCCAAGCTAAGGATCCAAGGGGTCACGATCCTAGCATACCTGGACGACCTCCTAGTCATAGACCACTCGTCTCCCGGCTTGGAGCGAGCAGTGGCCCTCACGGTCCAATACCTCGAGAGGTTCGGCTGGGTCCTAAATCGAGAAAAGTCAGCTTTCCAGCCCACAAGGCAGTTGGAATATCTCGGCATGAGATTAGACACAGAACAACAAGGAGTGTTCCTACCTCTGAGGAAGGTAAAAGCCATCAAGGAATTAATCCTACTGGTTCTAAGCAAGAAAGAACCGACTATTCGCCTATGTATGAGGTTACTAGGCAAGATGGTGGCCACGTTCGAGGCTGTACCATACGCCCAGAGCCACACTCGCATCCTACAGGCAGCCATCCTGTCAGCATGGAGCAGAAGGCCACAGGCCTTGGATATCCCGTTGCCGCTCTTATCAAGAGTCCGACAAAGTCTGTGTTGGTGGTTAGACCCTCAGAATCTACTGAAGGGGAAGTCTTTCAGCCCAGTGGCTTGGAAGATAGTGACCACAGACGCCAGCCTGACGGGCTGGGGAGCAATTTAGGATGGTTGCACTCGCCAAGGTACTTGGGCAAAGCCAGAGAAGCAGTTGCCCATCAACATCTTGGAGCTCAGAGCTGCTCGACTAGCCCTCAGGGCTTGGACGTCAAAATTGCAGGGGTTCCCGGTGAGAATTCAATCAGACAATGCCACGGTCGTGGCATACATAAATCACCAAGGGGGAACCAGGAGTCAAGCCGCTCAGAGAGAGGTGAGCTTGATTCTCCTATGGGCAGAGGCGCATGTGCCCTGCATATCGGCAATATTCATTCCAGGAGTGGACAACTTTCAGGCGGACTTCTTAAGCCGCCAGACTCTATGGCCGGGGGAATGGTCTCTGCATCCACAAGTCTTTCAAGCACTCTGCCAAAGATGGGGAGTGCCGGACGTGGATATCATGGCATCGAGACTCAACAAGAAACTAGACAGGTTCATATCCCGCTCAAGGGATCCGATGGCCTGCGGAACCGATGCGTTGGTTTGCCCTTGGCATCAGTTCAAACTTCTTTATGCGTTTCCCCCGCTCCAGTTACTACCCCGCCTGCTGCGCAGGATCCGGGTGGAACACATACCAGTCATCCTGGTAGCTCCAGCATGGCCCAGAAGGGCATGGTACTCACTCATCCTAAAGATGGTAGTGGGAGACCCTTGGACTCTTCCTCTACGGCCAGACCTGCTATCGCAAGGTCCGATCCTCCACCCTGCCTTACGGCATCTAAATTTGACGGCCTGGAAGCTGAATCCCTGATTCTCAGGGGTAGAGGTCTGTCTCAGAAAGTAGTCTCTACCCTAATCAGAGCCAGGAAACCGGTCTCTAGGGTGATTTATTACAGGGTCTGGAAGGCCTATGTAGGCTGGTGTGAGTCCAAGCGATGGCTTTCTCGCAAATTTACCATCGATAGAGTATTAAGTTTTCTCCAGCTAGGAGTGGATAAAGGATTGGCATTAAGCACAATCAAAGGACAGATTTCTGCTCTGTCAGTGTGGTTTCAGCGGCCGCTGGCCACCCACTCGCTGGTTAAGACCTTCCTTCAAGGGGTCTTACGTATTAGACCTCCAGTTAAATCCCCGCTTTGTCCGTGGGATTTAAATCTTGTTCTGTCAAGTTTACAGAAACAACCGTTTGAGCCGTTGGCTGAAATTCCTTTGGTTCTACTGACAAGGAAGTTAGTATTTTTGGTTGCCATAGTTTCCGCAAGAAGAGTTTCGGAGCTAGCGGCCTTATCCTGTAAGGAACCATATCTTGTTTTTCATAAGGACAGGGTCGTTCTCCGCCCTCATCCTTCCTTCCTACCGAAGGTCATATCCAGTTTTCATTTGAACCAGGATTTGGTATTACCATCCTTCTTCCCTAAACCTACTTCCAGAAAGGAAGGGTTGCTGCATACCTTGGATATTGTCAGGGCCATGAAGGCCTATCTTAAAGCTACAAAGAAGATCCGGAAAACAGATGTGCTGTTCATTCTACCGGATGGGCCCAAGAAGGGGCAGGCAGCTGCAAAGTCCACCATTTCTAGGTGGATTAAGCAATTAATCACTCAGGCCTACGGCTTGAAAGGGTTGCCTCCTCCAGTATCATTAAAGGCTCATTCTACTAGAGCCATGGGCGCCTCCTGGGCAGCACACCACCAGATCTCTATGGCTCAAGTTTGCAAGGCGGCAACCTGGTCTTCTGTCCACACGTTTACAAAATTCTACAAGTTGGACGTAAGAAGGAATACTGATACTGCCTTCGGGCAGGCAGTGCTGCAGGCTGCAGTTTGAGACCCTCGGATTCCGGGGGCTCCTCTTTTTTGAGTTAAATTTAAAATTTAAAATTATTTTTCTCAACTAAGTTGGATTTATTATGATTTGAGTATATCTCTAAATTAAATCCTTTTGTCTTGGAGATGTTCTCCCTCCCCTCATTGTAAGCATTGCTTTGGGACATCCCATATAGTAATGAATGCCGCTCTGTGTCCCGTGATGTACGATAAAGAAAAAGAGATTTTTAATACAGCTTACCTGTAAAATCTTTTTCTTGGAGTACATCACGGGACACAGAGCTCCCACCCCTCTTTTTTGAGGACCATTTTGGGAGGCATACTGCTTGCTACAAAACTGAGGTACTCCTCCTATGGGAGGGGGTTATATAGGGAGGGGCATTTCCTGTTTGAGATTGCCAGTGTCTACACCTGAAGGTACTCCATATAACCCATATAGTAATGAATGCCGCTCTGTGTCCCGTGATGTACTCCAAGAAAAAGATTTTACAGGTAAGCTGTATTAAAAATCTCTTTTTTTTAAGAGCCTTACTCATAACTGATGCAGCTAATGAGTTTCTCGGCTGTTATAAGAAGCGGTAGACACCCACTCCATCGCTCTGCACTGGTCTCCCGTTCCACAGGGAGACCGGAGCAACTGTCCGCCCGCTGTGTGGAGTCGGCTTAGATCGGGTCTCCGATGTAAAAATCCGGAAGTGACGTCACTTCCAGTTTACTCGGCTGCCAATGGTGCCAATTTTAAGAAAAATGGCAGTGTTCCAAAATGCTGATTTTGGTGTTTTTGAATATTTTGAAGTGCACAAGGAGGGTTTGGGGGGTCTTTTAGACCCCTTATCCCTCCATAAAGAGTAATTGTCACTGCCTATTTGTGTCACAAGGGATAGTTACTTTTTTTCTTTTTTAAGGACGATGTTAAATAAAATAAAGTCTTAAATGTTAAAGCATCCCGTCCCTCCGTGCTCGTGCACGAAAGACAACGTATTTAAGTCGCACCCCCAAATGTAAACTGTTCAAATAACACATGAGATATTGCTGGAATTGTTGAAGCAAGAGCAATAATTTTGGCAAAGAACTGGTAACCGTTAAAAATATTTAAACATCGCCTATAGAGATTTTTAAGTACCGTAGTTTATCGCCATTCTAAAAGTGCGTGCAATTTTAAAGCTTAACTGCTTGCTGACCAGCCGCCACAGTTCTACGACGGCAGGTCGGCTCCCCTGCGCGAGAGCCCGTAGCTCTTCGTCGGCTCCCGCAGCGGTCACTAGGGGCGTGTGCGTGCTCGTCCCCGACTCCCGTGCCCGGCGGGCGCGATCGCGGCCGGGCACACGCGATCGCTCGTTACAGAGCGAGGACCGGGAGCTGTGTGTGAACACACAGCTCCCGGTCCTGTCAGGGAGAGAAATGCTGATCTTCTGTTCATACAATGTATGAACAGAAGATCAGTCATTTCCCCTAATCAGTCCACCCCCCCCTACAGTTAGAATACACCCGGGCAACATTCTTAACCCCTTCCCCGCCCCCTAGTGTTAACCCCTTCACTGCCAGTGGCATTTTTATATTAATCCAATGCATTTTTATAGCACTGATCGCTATAAAAATTCCAATGGTCCCAAAAATGTTTCAAAAGTGTCCGCCATAATGTCGCAGTACCGAAAAAAAATCGCTGATCGCCGCTATTACTAGTAAAAAGAAAAAAAAAAAAAGCCATAAAAATACCCCCTATTTTGTAAACGCTGTAACTTTTGCGCAAACCAATCAATAAACGCTTAATACGTATCGGCCTAAACTGAGGAAAAATGTTTTATATTTATTTTTGGGGGATATTTATGATAGCAAAAAGTAAAAAATATATATTTTTTTTAAAAATTGTCGCTCTATTTTTGTTTATAGCGCAAAAACTAAAAACCGCAGAGGTAATCCAATACCACCAAAGGAAAGCTTTATTTGTGGGTACGCCAATTTTGTTTGGGAGCCACGTCGCACGACCGTGCAATTGTCAGTTAGTGACGCAGTGCCGAATCGCAAAAAGTGCTCTGGTCTTTGACCAGCAATATGGTCCGGTGGTTAAGTGGTTAAGATGTTGATTATCTATTTACTCAGCATTACAGCATCGTTCGCAGTATGCAAAACAATTACCTACGTTTACTGCTTTTTTTTTTTTATTATAAAAAATTGTTTATTTCTCTTATCCATGGACGGACACAGCTCCTTAAATCTTGACAAGTGGGTTATGTTCATGTTCACAGGAGAGGACTAGATAGAAACATGCTGTATTTAATAATCTGTTTAACAGAGTTGAACAGCCCCGCCCCGTCCCTCTAGACACAACCCTTTTCCCTGCAGTATGCAGCCTCGGTTTCTTTCTGCCTAGCAAAGGACGTATGGCTCTAGGGCTGCAACTAACGATTATTTTCATAATCGATTAGTTGGCCGATTGTTTCGACCAATCGGATAATAACCAATTTGTTGTTGAGCAGATTACAAAACACAAATTGCTGCAAAAAACACATTACATGCTTTTCTGCAGCTTCTTCATTGAAGTACCGTATTTATCGGGGTATTGCGCGTTTCGGCGTATAGCGCGCACCCCTAAAGTGGACCCGCATTCCTGTGTACCCACCCTCTCCGTCCCTCCAGCTATCGCCACCATGGAGTCCAACGTTGGACGAGACCATTTTGGACAAAGGAGACTTAAAAACCTGTCCCTGTCAGTCTTGTCAATGTGAAAGATTTGAGAGAGTTGGGCCGCAAAGTAATACAGGTTAAAGTCATGGAGGCACATTCCTGCAAGATCAGTGGGGTGTTTAAGCTTGTGCCACGGGAGTTTATGCCTATTATTGCCCCATACAAATGAAAAGAGCTTCTATGGATTTGAAAAGCCTGAGCACCAGATACACAGGAGAGTGCCAGAGCACGTATAGGATTTTTGGCAGCAAAATCATTTTGATGACACCCAGGGGCAAACATGCCCACACCTGTGTTTTGCGCTTAAGCATGTCAAATAATGGCGTTATATCGAGTGATATATGGTCAGTTGTAGCTCTGGTGGCATGAATTCCAAGGTATTTAATAGTTGACCCTTTGCAGGGGACGTAGCGCTCTATCTCTAGGTGTTGGAAAACTGTCTAAAGGAAGTATCTGGGATTTATTCTCAGGTCAGAGAAGGCGCCGAATCACTCTATTAAGGCTAAGGCCTGGGGCAGGGAGTTATCCGAATCGTCTAGATACAATAGAGTATCATCTGCATATGTGCTGATTTTTTTCTACCACCCCCGCCCTGTGCAGTCCCACAATACCAGTATGCGCTCGAATTGCTATGGCCAGAGGTTCCGCCGCCAGTGCATATAACAGTGTCGACAGGGGATACCCCTGCATAGTACCCCTAGACAGCGAAAATTGGTCTGAGGGCCAGCCGTTGGCAAGGACCCTAGCCACTGGGCTCTGATATAGAAGTTGAACCCATTTTTATAAATCTGGGTCCCAATCCAAATTCACCCAGGCACGTCCATAGGTAACGCCACTCAACGGAATCAAATGCCTTGGCAGTGTCCAAGGCAACTATCATCCTGGAACCCAGATTATCGTGGGCAGTCTGGTGATTAATAAACAGCCTGCGGAGATTAAAAGATGTGTTTCTGCCTGGCATGAAGCCCGCTTGATCTCCATGAATTAGTGTCAGGATAACCTTATTCAGGCGGATGGCAAGCACCTTTGCAAGTATCTTGACATCCACCTGAAGCAGGGAGATGGGGCGATAAGACTCCGGAAGGTGTGGATCCTTACCGGGTTTGGGAATAAGCACTATGGTAGCTTCCCTCATAGAGGCCGTGAGGTCAGAATGCTCAAATAGAGTTGTACAGCGCAAGCAATATGGGAACCAGCAGGTCCGAGTATGTGGAGTAAAACTCCATAGGAAGACCATCTGAACCTGGGGCTTTAGAGGTAGGAAATGCGGCTATAGCTATGGATATCTCTTCCCGTGTCAAAGGCTCCTCTAACTCCTGCATTTGCTCAGCCAACAGCCGAGGAATCTGTAGCCCAGCTAAGGTTTCCATAAGAGAGGGGTCAGACGAAACAGTAGTGGTATACAGAGAGAAGAAATCTCGCAACATCGTTGTGACCTGAACCGGTTCAGTCACAAGGATGCCATCCGGGGAGTGGAGAGATCACCACCGGGGGCCTCTCCTCGCTATGAACCATATAGGCAAGCAATTTCCCTGTTCTCTCACCATGCTCGTATGATCTCTGTCTAAGGAAAAAAAGCTTTTGCTTGGACTTTTTGTATATCAACTGATCCAAAGTCCTCAAGCACAGTTTGAGGTTGCCCGCCCTCTCAGCCAGGGGATCGTCAAGGAATTCCCTCTCCGCGGTCGATAAGGTCTCTGTCGCTGCGTCAAGTGCTACAGTAGAGGCCTGTTTCAGTCTGTTGATAACAGTTATTAAGCAAAACTGTTCCCAATCGGCCCCAAGATCATCATCCTCTGGTAACAAAGTTAATCAGAAAGGGTTCAGACGCCACGTTGTTGGTGGGCGGGCGTGTGGTAAGGAGAGCTCAGCCCAGTAGGGGCAATAATCAGAGAGTGATCTCGGGGAGAAGCCCATAATAGTCAGTCTGGGGAGAAGCGAGTTGGACAATAGTATAAGATCTATCCGTGACAGAGTGGTGAGACACAGAGAAAAGGGAATATGCCCGATCCGCAGGGTGGCTGTATCTACACGTATCTGTCAGGTTAAAGTCGCCGAGCAGGCGTGCAATTCTCGTCTGGTGGGTGGACGTTAAAGAGTGCGGGGGTCCGGTCAATCTGTCGAATAATGTGTCCAGTACATTATTGAAGTCGCACAACCAAATGGCTGGCACAGCAGGGTACAACGCCAAAAAGTTAAGTCCCTCGGTCAGGACCTCAAACTGAAACGGTGGAGGTACATAAAAAGCTAGTATAAGCACCATATCCCCATGTAGCTTGGCCCTCAGGAAAACATATGTACCCAATGGGTCTATTACCGAGTCCTGGAGCTCAAAGTGCGTATTTTTAGCAATTAACAATATACTCCACGAGAGTGGGTGGTGTGAACAGAGTGGTAAGCCCAGCCTATCCATGGCCGCTTCAGGGACCTCAGCACTGGACCCTCGGCGTGTTTTCACCAGGGCCACCATATCTGCACATTTGTTTTTTGAGCTGCCCAAACACAGCTGCCCTTTTAATGGGTTCTCTCACCCCCCTCATATTCCATGTGACGAATTTTAGCGTGGCCATGGGTTATAGTAATGGTGAAGCGAGACTCCAGGACACGGGGCGCTCCAAAGGGCCACTACCCCACACGACCGCCCCCAGCCGGGAGCGGGCGTCGGCAACACGGTTACAAAAACTTGGCACCAAGGAAGATAAGATTGCACAGAACAGAAATGACTATCTCTAAACATTAGAAACCCAAACACCCCCCGCCCTGTACTGACCCCAACTGGTGCGGGCATTGATCCCTAACTGCCAACAGGGCAAAAATGGTGTCCAACCTGAGAAAGAAACAGCGAGGATTAGCATAACATACATATAGGCCACAGTGGCCGGGAGCACAGCAACACGCCATGCGCACCAGCCCAGGCTGCACATTTCAGCACACGGGGCGAAACTTTGCTGTGCTAGGTAACACAGTACAGGACACTGCCCACTGTCCATTGTGGGCTCGCGAGCGAGGTTATTTACCCCACCGGCTAGATAAAGTAAAAAATATGTGGTTAAGGAGTAGGAGAAAACAGTAAATAACCCTGTACCAGGTATTCATAACATATGAGATACTGTATCTGATCGCATAACAAGCGGCATGGTGCGGCAAACTTGTCCCCTTGTAGGATATCCCATGCAGCAAACAAGAACATAAATAAATAAATAAGGGATAAAACAACCCCTCCCCCCTCAAAAAAAAATAATAAAGTATCCACTTCCGAGCCCGCGATGGAAACCCAGGTGGGCCCGAAATCTCTGTAGAAGTACAAGGTTCCATGTCTTCAGGCGAGGGGGGTAAAAGAATCGGTGAGCAATGTCATGATGCAGTCACAAGTGCCCCCCCCCTCGTTACACAGGATCATAAGAAGGATCTACGGGAGGTGATGAACTCCGGCCCCAACAAGGGAACGACACTCTATAGTACTGTGTAGGGGGTGCCAAATCAAAGAGCAATGTCAGAATGCAGTCTCATCGTACCTCCCGGGCTCAAGGTCTGCAAAAACCCATCAAAAAATAAAATTGGAGAGGGAAGAGGAAATTAAATAAAAAATATGTAAAAGGGGGGGGGGGGGCGAAGGAAGGGGAACACATGGAAGCCGGTGGCATAGGCGATTACAAGAGTGCAGAAGTACTTATCTGTGTGCTTCACGTTGCTCAAGCCACGTTATGGTCGCCTCCGGGTCCTCGAAGAAATGGGCTCTATCATCCCCCTCCACGCGCAGGCGAGCAGGGAACAGCATGGCGTACTTCATATTCTTGACCCGCAGACGGGCGCTTCACTTCCGTAAAATTTTTACCTTTTCTCTGCACCTCCGATGAGAAATCTGGGAAGACGGCAACCGTTTTGTTTCCAAATGGGATATTTCCCTTTACTTGCTGAGGCGGAGTATGGCATCCCGGTCTCTAAAGTTGAGGAATTTTGCTATGAAGGTGCTCCAGTGGGGTGGTGGTTTGCCCGACATGCGGTGGGCCGTTCCACGACAAACGTAGGGGAGGACTCCCTGCCATATGTCGACCATTACCTCCTCTATGCGGGCTGTGAGGGTGGTCTGACAGGATGTAACAGCCTCCTGGCATGCTGCGATAGCCTCGAAGTTTGGCCGCGTCTGTGCCCCGGGACACCTCCTCCCCCAGTGCCGCCATCTTGGTCTGCGGAGTCCGTTTCATTGTGGCAAAATTGCCAGTTTAGCGGCCGCGGACGTGTTTTTTTTTTCTTTGGCGAGGACATGTTCACGAAGGGTGCCCGGTCTGGGGGTCAGCACCAAGAGTTTTTCACCAGGGTGCTAGCACCGATCCTAGCTTTACTGAGACAGCGGGGCATTGCCATTGTGGATACTTAGACAACCACCTTCTGTGGCTCACAATTAGGGGAAAATGTGTCTATAGCCAGCCAGACCCTCCAAGAATTTGGGTAGGTGTTAAACATTCAGGAGTCGGTCCTGGTGCAGACTCAGCGTTTGGAGTACCTGGGGTTGATTCTGGACTCCCTAAAAGCGAAGGTCTTTTTTCCCCTGAAGAAGTGGCTGACTCTTCTGTCTGCAGTGAAGATGTTGGCATCTCGCAAATGGTCATCTCTCCGTTTTTTACTTGCGAGTCTGGGGCCTGTAGGTAGCCTCCTTCGAGGCAGTACTGTGTGCCCAGTTCCACACTCGGGTTTTCCAGGGGAAATACTATCCAGGTGGTAAAAATCTCCTGTCTCTGAAATCATCAGATTCCGGTGTGCCACCTAGTCAGTCTTTCTGAGTTGGTGATGGAGATCCCCCGACTCTTCGGTCCGGGAAGACCCCTGTAGGGATGATGAGCTTACTGGGATATGACAGATCACTGTTCCCGATCACTTTGAAGAGAAGATCCGACATGTCCCGTCAGAACGGGAATCTGCACCTGCGCGAGCCGCCATACAGGGACAGATTTGCGCGGGAGAGCTGGTCGGCAAGTGGTTAAGTAAAAAAATGTTCATGCTTTACAGGTAAACTATTGCCTCTATATCATCATATGCTGATAGAACGTTTTTTACTGTGCATGTTTAGTACATCATATGTAGTTATATTTTGATATATTGCTTTTTAGGATTTGATGGTGGTAAACGAAGAGAGTTTCCGAGAAGTGGTGGTAAGTATTTGGAGACCCTTTGCCTCTGAATGGTGCCTTGCAGTATATCTTAGGGAGGAAGAGTGCTAATGCAGTTTGTAGTAGAGGTGCATTGAATGGAAATTTTGGTGCTGAAATTGAAAATTACAGTAAAAAAAAAAAAACTAACTACTAGGAGGGGGTAAGTGTGACCTTGTGTGTTTCTAACTGTAGGGGGGGGGCGGGGCTGGACGTGTGACGTCAGTCTTTTCCCTGATGTAGGGAACGATCACTATCACTGACATTGCCACAGAGAAGAACGGGGAAGGTGTTTACGCTCGCCTCTCCCCATTCTTCAGCTCCTGTGATCCGACCAGATTGCGGGACGTCCGCGGCGATCGGGTTACGCGGTCACGGAGCTTCGGACCGCGTCGCAAGCGCACCACGGCTGGGCTTTTAAAGGGGACGTATATATACGTCCATGTACCCAGCCGTGGCCATTCTGCCAACGTATATTGGCGGGCGGCGGTCCTTAAGTGGTTAATATCAATTTTAATAAATATGAATTTGTTGGCTTTTGCCACCTTTTTTGCAAGAAATGCTCGATAAAATGTATCACTTTAATTTCTATGTATGTCCTCACACTGGTTCGTTGCGCTTCAACTGATGTTAAAAATCCTGCTTGCTGCATTTTTGGTCAGTTAAAAAAACAGGATTTTTCTACTCACTGTAAAATCCATGTCTCTGAGTTCATGGACGGACACAGCAGCAATTGACCTTAGGGTATTCTTCCTTTTAGGAGATAGACTAGGCAGAAATCAGCACTTTAAGTGTTAAAACACTTCAAACCACACAGTACCTCCCAGGGATCCCCCTGGTACATCCCTCACTCTGCTTCATGCAGCCCCAGTTCGTAAACAAGCAGTACAAACAAAGGAGGGGAGGGTGCTGTGTCCGTCCATGACCTCAGAGAAATGGATTTTACGGTGAGTACAAAAATCCTATTTTCTCTTCCGTTCATGGACAGACACAGCAGCAATTGACCTTAGGGACTTCCCCAAGCAGTGTCAAATTTTTTTTTTTGGGGGGTGGGAAAAACACAGCAAACCAAACTTCACCCCAAACAAAAAAGAGTACCTCAACGGAGGAACTTCAACCTTAAACAGCCTCCTGTAAAACCTTGCGGCCAAAGGAGGCATCCGAAGATGCACTCACATCCACCTTGTATAACTTTGAGGAGGCAGTGGAGGACGCACAGGAGGGGCCACACGCCGAACCCCCTGCACAAACGTACGCACCAGAGTGCGCGCCGCCAAGGCTGAAATCTGACCCTTAACCGTACTTAAGGCGAGAGCCTGATCCACTCCACGCTGTAACAGAATCCGGGACACCACGTATGTACGGGAGTGCTAACTCATCTCCTCACACATGGAGATGTAGGCCTTCCACGTACGATGGTAAATCTTCCGTGAAGTAGACTTCCTTGCCCGTAGCATGGTAGAAATCGCAGAGTCCGACAGGCCTCGGTCCTTCAGCACCTGGCTCTCAACAGCCATGCCGTTCAAGCCAGTGACGGTAAAGCAGGGTGAAAGATGGGACCCTGCGACAGAAGATCTTCTCTCAGGGGTAGACGCCAAGGGACGTCTGCCACCAGACGCACCAGGTCTGCGTACCAGGAACGGCGCGGCCAATCCGGGACGATCAGGATTGTTGGTATCCCCTCGGCTTCAGGGGAGGAAAGGCGTAGATCAGGCGATGGTGACCCCATGGCGCCACCCACGCTTTCGCCCATGGGTCTCTTGACCTGGCCACGAACCGTGACACCTGATTGAGGCGGGATGCCAGAAGTTCCTCGTCCGGAGTGCCCCATCTTTGGCACAGACTCCGAAACACTTCCAGGGGTGTAGCAACCATTCTCCTTGGTCTGGCGACTTAGGTAGTCGGCCTGCCAGTTCTGCACCCCCGGAATGTACGCGGCCGACAGAGCCGGAACGTACCTTTCGGCCCCCTGGAGGATGTTGCAGCCGAGCTCCGTGTGCCCCCTGAATGATTGACATGCGCCACGGCCGTGGCGTTGTCGGACTGGATCCTGACTGGACGGTCCTGCAGACCCAGAGACCACTTGGAGAGGCACAGCTTGATCGCCCGGAGCTCCAGAACATTGATCGGTAGGCTGGACTCCTGAGTCCAGCACCCCTGGGCTGACTGGACACCCCCCCCCCCCCCCAAGCCGTAGAGGCTGGCATCCGTCGTGACCCCTGTCCAATGGCATGGCAGAAACGATTTCCCGGTCTGAAGCACCGGAGATGTCAGCCACCACACTAGGGAAGACCTGACCAGGCGACTCACCCGGATCTGGTAATCCAGAGACGAAGGGAGCTTGTCCCAACGCGACAATCTCTTTCTGTAACACTCGTGTGGAATTGAGCATACGGAACTGCCTCGAAAGAGGCAGACCCATAACCCGCATGCAAAAACAGAGACCACTTCCTGGTCGCCAACCGCTGCACCGCAGATTGCAGTGTCTGTAGTTTTTTCGTTGGAAGGAAATCTCTGGCAGGTGATGGACACATCCTCTTCTAACTCTGAGCTTGAGGAAGCTCTCAGAAGGTCGTCCAGGTATCCTACAATAGCGATTCCGCGCTGCCTCAGCAGGGCCAGAATCAAAGCGAGCCCCTTGGTGAAAACCCGTGGTGCTGAGGCAAGGCACAAAAGTGAGGGCCACAAATTGAAAGTGGTCCTCTCCGACCGCAAAGCACAGAAATCTCTGGTGATTTGCGCACACGGGGATATGTAGGTATGCGTCCTTGATATCCAAAGACGCCAGAAAATCCCCCTAGTGGAGTGCCGCCACTACCGAGCGAACCAACGCCATCCTGAACTTTTGCACCTTGACAAAACAGTTGAGGGCCTTGAGATCCAGGATTGGACGGACCCCTTCCTTCTTGGGTACTACAAACAGATTGGAGTAAAACCCCTGGAACCGTTCCACTGAGGGAACCGGCACAATCACTCCCCTGACCAGCAGATCGTGAACAGCCCCTGACAAGGGCCTCGCGACATTCCGGAGGAAGCTGGAGGTTGGAAGGAAATCTGTTTGGACAAGAGAGAAAGTCTTATCTTGTACCCCGAGGAAACTACTTCGCAAACCCACCGGTCGGAAGGGACCTCCACCGAGCCACGAATTTGCTAAAGCCGCCCCCCCCCCACCAGAGATACGGGTGGGGGCAGACCTTCATGCGGAAGCAGGCTTGCCTGCAGGGCTGGTTGGGCTTGCGGTACCAGGGGCGCTTTTGCCCTTCAGCGGGCGCCTTGGCACCCTTTAAACATTTTCCTGCCGCACCGGGCGGGCGAAAAAAAAACACTTGGGGGCGGTAAAGGAGGGACCCTGCTTACGACGAGGCTCCTTACCTTTACCCGACTGTGGGAGAAGTGTGCTTTTACCTTCCGTGGCATCTTTTATGATGTCATCCAGAGACTCCCCAAAAAAGACGTTCACCCTTAAAGGGTATGTCCACCAAGGCCTTTTTTAGAGGACTGGTCCGCAGATAACACTTCAGCCACACAAGGCGGCGTAACACCACCGCGTAGGCCGAGGCCCTGGAAAGTAGGGGAAGCGGGTCCAAGGCCGACTCGCAGACAAATTTGAACCCCTACACCAACTGGTCGGCCAGGTCCACACAGAGCTCCGAAGCATTCTGCGCCTGCAGCAAGGACTTTGCTCGTTCGGTTAGTGTCTGCGACACTAGAGCCCTGGCCAAGACCGGCCTCACCACCGACCCCACCACTGAACATGGAGCGGGCCTCAGCTCTCCTATCTGCGGGGTCCTTAAAAGCTGGAGCCTCTTCCACAGGCAAGGTGGTCGCCTTTTTCAGTCTGGACACGGGGGTCCACTGACGGAGGAGATGCCCACTTTTTTTAGGAAATCCTCCTCAAAAAAAGTAACGGACTGCAAAAAATTTTGGAAAAGAAAAAACTTTCTGCGGCCGATCCCATAACTTGTACAAAATTTTGTCCAGATATGGAACACAAGGAAACACTTTCGCGGTGCGGGACGGCTTGCGGAACCCAAAAGAGACGGGTATCTCTGTCTCCGCCGAATGCTCAAGTTTTTGAGTATCCCGCACCGCAGTGATAAGAGCTCCAACAAACTCCTTATCATGCGCTGTCCTTGTGGGCTAGGCCTGCGTCTTCTGACATTCTGGAACCAGGGCTGGACGCAGTAGCAGGGCTCGATTCCATGTCAGAGACATCCCAAGAAGAAGGCGGATGGAGGGGGTGCTTTTTACCCTTCTGGCCACTCGCCGCCTCAAGGACTGCCGTCATGCTGCTGTGACTGCCCAGAGCGCTGTCCGTGCTGTGCCGTCCCTCAGGAAGTGTGCTGCACCCGTTAGCGCCGTTTTTCTGGCCGCTAGAGGCAAAACTCCCATCCAAAATAGCCGCCGATATGCAGAACTTGGCATGCGGGCTACAAGAAAATGGCCGCCGATCGGTTTTAAACGCAGCCGTCACCGGCAAAATGGCGGCCGAGCACATTGTAAAACACAAACGGCGCCAAACACACTGTAAAACAGCCAACATGCAGGACCCCTGTAGGGCCCCCCCGCACACACTGCAGCAATAAAACACACAGCACCCGCAGCCACCTGACGGAGCCCCCCACGCGGACCCCCCCATCTCACGGCCGACCACCCAAAATATGGGGAAGGAGGGAGAGGAAGGGAGAGAGGAAAGTAGGGCAGACCCCTGATCGACCTCCCCAAAAATGCACCAGCTGAACCACCATGCCACGGCAAGGGGAATGCTACTTACCCGTCCTGCGACCACTTGCTGGAGGCATTCCAGACAGAACCAACGTCCGCGCAGTTACGGCATGGCTGTCGTCCCGGCACACTGTGACACGGCCATAGAGACCGGTCATATGTGTGCCCTGGAGCGTATAGCTCACTGGCCACCCCTGGAGCAACGGGGCATGTCGTGGACAGCCCAGCGTGTAGCTAAAGGCCGCCACACGCTTGATGGCCGAACATGGGGGGACTACAAGGATTGAGGATCCAGCCTGTCGCCCAGTTGGCAGTTGATTGTAGATCCCAGGATCCAAAAATGCAGGAAAAAAATAAAATAAAAGCGAAAAAATCGCAAAAAATCCTGTGTTTCCCAACTCCAGTCCTCAAGGCACACCAACAGGTCATGTTTTCAGGCTTTCCATTATTTTGCACAGGTGATTTGATCAGTTTCACTGCCTTAGAAATTACCACAGCCGTTTCATCTGAGGGAAATCCTGAAAACATGACGTGTTGGTGTGCCTTGAGGACTGGAGTTGGGAAACACTGCTCTAGAGCACATGGGCTCAGAAGAGCCATGTCATCTCCTGTCACTAGGCAGAAAAAAATAAGGCTGCATAAGGCAGAGTGAGGGATGTACCCGAGGGATCCACCCCCTGGGAGGTACTGTGCTGTGTGAAGTGTTTAAGTGTTCAAAGTGCTGATTTCTGCCTAGTCAATCTCCTAAAAAAAAAATACACTAATTTCAATTGCTGCTGAACGGAAGAGAAAACACACCTCCCAGTTCAAATGCATTGAAAATGCAGCAAGAACACGCACCTTTCTGTGTTTGATGCTGTTTTTGAATCGCAAAACCTATTAAAAGCACACCATAAGCACATTAGATCATGGTAAAATTGCATCAAAAACGCTGCAAAATCACGTGCGTTTTCAAAGCCATTATCGGCACCTTTTTCTAAACGGCCGAGTGCCGATAACACAATTTTCTGCCAAAATGTTTCGGCGGCTGAAATTTTGATGCTTGTCTAGTTTGTAGGCCACTCGAGTCCTGTGAAACAAGAAATGATTTTACTTTAGTCACACATGGTACAATGAAATGTTGTCCTAATGTGTAATGACTTATTTAAAAAAAAAATTGCGGTTTATATTTTGTACTGCTAAAAAAACATGCTGGCTTTTTTTCATCACCACCTACCTGCTTGATAATTGGATTTCTCTTTTCGTCCATGGACGGACACAGCCTTCACAAGTCTTATGTTCCTGTTCATAGGAGAGGACTAGGCCACTAGAACATGTTGGATATTTAAATACATGTTACTTTAACATAGTTGAACAGCCCCGCCCAGGGGGCGTTCCCTCCGGACATTACACTCCTCCCTGCAGACAGCAGCTCAGTTTTTTTTGCCTAGCAAATGAGGACGTGGCCCCCTTTGGGCCCAGAGTCCTGAAGAATTTTTTTATTTTATTTTTGTGATTCTTCTATCAACTGCCGGCTGGGTGACAGGCTGGATAATTTAGATCCTTGTAGTCTTCCCAGTCGGCCATCGAGTGTGAGCAGCCACGCCCTACCCCATGGCTCTAGGGGTGGCTGGTGGGCTTTTTGCTCCGGGGTCCACATATCACTGGGCTGCTTGCTGTCTCACTCACAGTGGACCGGGCCGACAGCTACTGCATACTACTCGGTTGTAAGTCTGTCAGGGACGCACCAGCATGTCCAATATCGACTCAGTGTTAAGAGTATCTACGGTTGATTCTGGACTCCTTGGAGGCGAGAGTCTTCCTTCTCTTGGAAAAATTAGACACTCCAGTCTGCGGTGAAGTTGTTTGCATCCTGCAAATGGTCGCGTCTCCGTTTTTTTTCGTGCGATTTCTGGGCCTCATGATAGCCTCCTTCGAGGCGGTACTGTATGCCCAATTCCACACGAGTATTGCAGAGGGGGATCCTGTCCAAATGGAACAAATCTCTGTTGTCTCTGGATTGTCGGATTCAGGCAAGTCCACCTGGTCAGAGTTTCTCTGAGTTGGTGGCTGAGATCCCTGACTTCAGTCTGGGAAGTCGTTCCTCCCCTTCCATTGGACTGTGATCACGACGGACGCCAGCCTCACAGGTTGGGGGAGGGGGGGCAGTCTGAGGGGGTTCCAGGCGGCCCAGGGTCTGGACGAATCCGTCTGCCGTTCAATGTCATGGAACTTCGGGCGGTCAGACTGTCTCTCCTTGTTGAGGCTGCAAGGATGCCCAATCAGGATCCAGTCGGATAATGCCACGGCAGTGGATTATGTCAACCATCAGGGGGGAACACGGAGCTTGGCTGCAGCATCCGAGGATTCTCGCATCCTGCCGTGGGTCGAAAGAAACGTGCTGGCTTTGTGTTTCAACTCCTTTGCAGGAGGTGGGGCACACCGGATGTGTATCTCCTGGCTTCTCGCCTCAATCACAAGTTATCTAAATTTGTGACCAGGTCCATAGATCCCCGGGCAGACGCGTTGGTGGCCCCATGGGGTCAGTACTGGCTAATTTATGCCCTTTTCCCCCCACTGAAGTTGCATCCTTGTCTGCTCCGCTGAGTGTAGACTAGGGGGATCATCACCGATCCGTGATCCGAACGGGCCACCCCGTTCTGATCGGCACACCACGCGATACGCGGAGCGCTCCGGAGCCTCGGCCGTAGGAAAGTTTCCGGCTTCGGCCTAGCTCCGGAGCGGCGGCCATCTTGCTCCACCCCCGTGTGCTTGCCAGGGCCCAATGCATAGCGTGACACGCCTCCCTGCACAGCGCGCTCACTGCAGACATGTGGAGAGTGGAGACAGCATCTGTGAGCTCCTGCAGGTAGGAGATCCGTTGCACCCCTAGTAAGCATTGTAATGTTGTAATGTTCAATCTGAAAATAGCAAGACAGGGAGATAAGGGGCCAGAGGTATTTGTGGAGAGGCCCCCTAACAGCTGCATCTGTAATGGGAGGACATGGGGGCAAGTGGACATCTTTCATTACACCCAACAGACTTTTAGATTCAGTTATTTTCATCACAAAACGGAGCTTATACCCTTAAATACAGTATTTGTAAATCCGACGGACTGTTTAAATGTTACATTTAATGTGAAAATCTGAGGTGTTCTGTCACATTGGCAATAAACAGTCCGTCGAATTTCCAAACACTGTATTTAATTAAGCACATAAGCTCCGTTTTGTGTTGAGAATAACTGTGAAATCTAAAACTCTGGTGGGTATAACAAGATTTATTTTTTTTTTTTTTGCTGATCCGAAAATGGATCCAATCCGTGAGTTTTTTGATCCGTTGCACCCCTAGTGTAGACCGAGGGGATCCCGATTGCTCCAGATTGGCCCTGGTGTCCTTGGTGCGCCGACCTTATGCGCCTGGTGGCAAATGCACCCTGGCGGCTGCCAATTCAGGAAGACCTTCTGTTTCGAAGTCCCATACTTCATCCTGCTTTACAGTCGCTGGCTTTAATGACATGGCTATTGAAAGCCAGGTACTGAGGGACCGAGGTCTTTCGGACTTGGTCACCTCAACCATGCTGAGGGCACGGAATTCTTCTTCCAGGAAAATCTACCATCGCACCTGGAAGGCTTACATCTCTGTGCGAAGAGATGGGGTGGCGTCCACGGACGTATTCGGTTTCCAGGATCCTGCTGTTTTTACAACGTGGAGTAGGTCAGAAACTTGCCTTAACCACTTCAATACCACACACACATTTGACGTCCACAAGGGGGATCTCCCATCCCAGGGTGGACGTCATATGACGTCCTTGACTTTGTGCGGTGATTTCTGAATGATGCCTGCAGCTAGAGGCATCATTCAGTTATTGTGTTCCGGCACCGATCCTGCGCATCATAGCCACTTGATCGTTCTTATAGGCGGTGGGAGGGGACACCCACCCCCCTCCCGGTGCTTCTCTGACCGTAGGAGGCCCGGACGCGATGTGATCACATCACGACCGGGTACCCGGAAGTAAACACTGCAATTGTGGCTAGTCGGCATGAGATCGGCAATTTTTTTTTTCACAATCTCATGCTTTTCAGCCTGGAGGAGAGATGCAGTGTCTCTCAAAGAGGACCTGTCCCACACCTTTTCTAGTACAAGGGATGTTTACATTCCTTGTAATAGGAATAGAAAGTGATAAAAAAAAATATTTAATACGCCCTTGTCCCCGGGATTGAACGCATACGTAAATCCCTCCCACGTCGTTCAAACCACATATGTGCGGTATCGCCGCGTGCGTTAGAGCATTTGCAACATTTCTATTCCATTCCTCTGTAACTCTAAACTAATAACCTGTAAATGCATGCATCTGTCTAATGTGATTTACTGCTCTGTGTATGTTGGATTTTTTTTTAAGTTAAGAATTTGAAAAAAAAAAATATATAACTTCATAAACCATATATCGAATATTGTAAAGCTTAATTAAGAATATATGGGAAAAATTAAAAATGTGACTTTGGTTTTTCAATTTATATAGGTTTTGGTAGCGAAGATGGAAATGAACAGAGAGCTTTTAGTAGTAATGATGGTAAGTGCACCTGCCCTTGACCCGGGAGGATTGTTTGACAGGCCCCACAAGGATCTCTGCTAGGGATCGATTCCTCCACCTTAAGTTTATTCACTGGGAATATTTTACCCCACAAAAATTGGCTACCATTATCTATCCAGATCAGCCATATGCTCCAGGTCTGACACTGATCCGGGGTGTATATAAATCTGTCATGCTCTTTGTTAAAGCACTTTTGTTGAGTGGTGGACGCTGTTAAGTAGTTGCCGACCAGCCCCGGCAGTTTTACGGTGGCAGGTCAGCTCTCGCCCTGTAGCTATACGTCGCCCGCGCGCCTCCCCGCCGTTCCCGACGATCAGATTCGCTTCAGAACTGATCAATCTCCAGGTCCAGGCCATTAAAATCTGGCATGGACCTGGTGATCACTCCTGGCCAATAGTTGTCTTCCCCTGTCTCTAAGTGTAAACATTGACAGGGGAAGTTATGTTCTTTCCCTCGTGTAGGTCTTTTCGTCCCAGACCTAGAGGGAGAGAACATCTAACAGTGAGTTGCACAACACTACACTGACACCAGGTCAAGTAGGCACACAATTCACCCCCCCCCCCAATCACCCCCCAAATTAACCCCTTCACTGCCTGTCACTGTCACCCAGTACAGCAATCAGATTTATTTTTGATCGCTGTACTAGTGTCATTAATGACTAAAATAATTAGGGTAATTGGTCTTGGTCCCTAATAAGTCTAGGGACCCCCCCAATAAAGGTTTAACCCCTTGAATACCCCCTGTCACCAGTGATCACAGTATAAGTGTCACTGGTGACGCAGATTAGCTAGTTTTTTTTTTTTATAGCGTCAAGGCACCCGCCATAACTTTCCCAATAAATGTTTAACCCCCTGATCGCCCGGTAGGTGATCAAAGTTTAGTTTTAGCGCCAGATACGGTCTGCGTCGCCCCAGGCGTCAGATTAGTGCCAGTAGCGCTAACACCCACGCACGATACGCCTCCCTTAGAGGTATAGTATCTGATCGGATCTATACTTGCGTCCCCTGCAATTTAGGGTTCCCAAAAATGCATTGTTGGCGGGATCAGCCCAGATACCTGCTAGCACCTGCGTTTAGCCCCTTCGCCCAGCCCACCCAAGTGCAGTATCGATCGATCACTGTCACAAAATACAAAAACACAACTGCAGCGTTCGCAGAGTCAGGCCTGATCTCTGCGACCGTTAACAGTTTTTTTGGTAGCGTTTGACTCAGTCGCTGACAGGTCAGGTGCTTTTTTACCTGTGAATCTTACTACTAGTGTTGCTCACGAATATTCGCATTGCGAATATTCGACTCGAATATAGCATATTCGAGAAATCGCGCTATATTTCGAATTTCGCGGTGAATATTCGCAATTCCGAATATTCGCATTTTTTCAATTTGATTTTTAAAACAGATCACATCCTATCGACGTCTAAAAGCATTGCTGGTATGATTAGAGACCCTGGGCCGAGTAGCTAAGCTGAGGCGATCCTATTATGTTGCCAAATTGAAAAAAAAAAAATTGCGATTTTTCGCTATTGCGAATGCGAAAATGATTGCGAATTTTCGATAACTGTGGTAGGAGAACTCTGATTGTCTCTGATGCAAAAGGGGGGGGCTTTGTGTATGTGTATGTGTATGTTATGAATATTTGTATGTTTGATATTATTATTTTTTGTAAGAAGGAAAAAATTGCGCATACCTTAAAAAAGGGGAGAATACAGCAGCAACTCAAAAATGTTATACAACATAAATTAATACAAGACAGAAAATGGAGTCGCTCTACAAGAATAAAAAATATGTCTAGTGACAAGACATGTGGGCAAATTATAAAATAAGCAAGCGCAAATAACTTGTGAAATACACAGTGAAACAAATATATAAAGAAATATAGTCCCAATAATAGAAAAATAATCTTTCATAAAAATGTCTTTGATATGTGAAGTGAAAAAAAGTCCAAAGCATGCAGCATGAACGTGTTCAATCTTTAAGGTGTTTGATTGACAAACGGCTGTGACAGATGGATAGAGTAAAGAATCACCACCAATGCAAAACACTTTTTATTTTCTATTGTAAAATATCAAGAATATTCTGAGCCAATCAGAGTGCTCCTTCCGCATTTGCCGAATATTCGCAATTATTTTGTATTGTAAAATATCAAGAATATTCTGAGCCAATCAGAGTGCTCCTTCTGCATTTGCCGAATATTCGCAATTATTTTGTATTGTAAAATATCAAGAATATTCTGAGCCAATCAGAGTGCTCCTTCTGCATTTGCCGAATATTCGCAATTATTTTGTATTGTAAAATATCAAGAATATTCTGAGCCAATCAGAGTGCTCCTTCCGCATTTGCCGAATATTCGCAATTATTTTGTATTGTAAAATATCACGAATATTCTGAGCCAATCAGAGTGCTCCTACAGCATTTCTCGAAATTGCGCAATAAATATCGCATTCGCATGTTGCGATATTTCGATAAAATATCACGAATATTCTGAGCCAATCAGAGCGCTCCTCCAGCATTTCTCGAAATTGCGCAATAAATATCGCATTCGCATGTTGCGATATTTCGATAAAATATCACGAATATTCTGAGCCAATCAGAGTGCTCCTACCGCAGTTATCAAAAAATCGCAATTATTTTCGCATTCGCAATAGCGAAAAATCGCAATCATTTACTTTCGATAAAATATCACGAATATTCGAATTTAGCGAATATATCTCGAATATTCGAATATATATTCGAGATATATCGCGAAATCGAATATGGCATATTCTGCTCAACACTACTTACTACTGTACCCCTAATTTTAGAGCCCAAAATGGCAAATCGAAGGTACAGTAGTGAAGAGGCCTACTTGTTTCTGAGCATGACAGATGGTGAGGAGGAGGTCACGCATCTGTCAGATTCTGTCTCCGAATACGATCCTGTAGACAGCGGCTCCCTGACAGATAGCTCTGACAGAGTTGTGGTCCCTGCCAAGGTCAGGTCTTCTGCTGTCGCTGAGGTGCAAGAACCGCAGGGCTCTCGTATGGAGCAGAGAAGTACTAGCGCCGCTATTCCTTCTGGTGAACTGGCAAGCACCAGCGGCCTAGTTCATCCCGGTCGTACATCCAGCACTGCAGTATCACGTGGTGACGTGGCGAGTCCCATAAGTGCAGATCAAGCTGGCGAGGTGGCAAGCACAAGTAGTGTCCCGCTGCCGCCAAGAAGAAAAAGACCAAGACAGGCCGTCGTGCCCTTCCTGCTGCATTCGCCAATACTGATTGGGTACCCACCACTTCTGCAGCACCCGTACTTCCCCCATTCACTGGCCAACCCGGAATTCAGGTGGAAACAGTTGATTTTACGTCACTGGATTTTTATTCGCTGATTTTCACCGAAGATCTCTATAGATCTATTGTGGACCAAAGCAATTTATATGCTGGTCAATACATCGCCGCTAATCCCCAGCTGTCCCTTGCCAGAGATTGGTCACCAATTACGGTTTCCAAATTTAAGATCTTTCTGGGCCTTTCCCTCATCATGGGCATGACTAAAAAGAGCGAGCTGCGGTTATATTGGTCCACGCACCCACTTCACTATATGCCCATTTTCTCTGCCTCCATGGCCAGGACACGATACGAGCAGATCTTGCGGTTCATGCATTTTAGTGACAATGAACTCTGTGGTCCTCGGGAAGACCCTGGATTTGATCGGCTCTACAAAATTCGGCCCCTCGTAAACCACTTCAACGAACGTTTTGCAGCCTTGTATAATCCCCATCGAGTTTGTCTGCGTTGATGAGTCCCTGATTAAGTTTTCTGGGCGCTTGTCTTTTAAGCAGTACCTTCCCAGCAAGCGTGACAGATACGGGGTCAAGATGTATAAGCTCTGTGACAGGACAACAGGCTATACATCTAGCTTTATGGTTTACGAGGGAAAAGATAGCCACGTAGAGCCGAAGAACTGCCCAGACTACATAGGGAGCGCTGGTAAGATAGTGTGGAAATTGGTGTCACCCTTATTCAGAAAAGGGTACCACTTGTACGTGGACAATTATTACACAAGCGTGCCACTTTTTAGTCACATTTTGATTATGGAATTGGCCAATGTTGCATCGTGCGACCTAATCGCCGGGGCTTCCCCCAACGGCTTGTAGAATCCTGTCTTAGTCAGGGCGAGAGAGCCTGCTTACAGTGTAATAATTTGTTAGTGGAGGGATTCACGGAATGTTTTCGTTCTGTTCTCGCTTCACGCAGACACGGCAGTCCAAGTTCCTACGGCGACTGGTGTTGTGGAGAAACCCCTCTGAAACCCCTCTGTATCCACGAGTACAACCTTAACATGGGAGGGGTGGACCATAATCTGCAACGTTCAGTTTTCATTTTTTTTTTACAGTTTTTATAAGGTGAAAATAGTGGGAAAAAAATTTAAACTCACACAAACAAAAAAAATACATAAAATAAAAAATCCAATAATAGTTGTGGTTGTATTTTTCTCCTTTATTGTTCTCTTATGTTCACTCTCCATTGTCCACTCACTATTCTATATCTATTGTTGTCTCTATTTTTACTATGTTTTATTGTATTTGCTTTGCAGGTATGGTATGTTATACTGTAATGTTTTATTGTTAACCATCATTTGCTTAGCAGGTACACCATTCAGTGACCAACAGCGTTTGCTCCCACGATACATAAAGCCGCGACTTCAATGCTGTAGGAGGTGATTTCACCACCACAGTTTAAAAAAGAGCATATATGCTGAAGCATGGGGGCATTAGGGGCAGAGGAGCGATTTTGCTCTTAATGTCGCGTACATACGGTCGAAATTCCGACAGGGGCTTGCCAGTGGAAAAGTCCGACCGTGTGTGAGCGTCATAACTTTTTTGCGGGAGGATGCCCCCATGCTTCGGCATATATAAATGGTGCAAGTATGCCCATCATTAGAAGTGGGTGGATGAAGGGAGGTATTCTAATGGTGGGCATACTCACCGATCAATCTTCTTTTTTCGTTCAGCCAACGGGCTGCATGAAAAAGATTACAATATATGTCCAACAAGAACCATCAACGTACTGGTATGTTGCTGGACTTTGAATGGTTATACCAGAATGATGCCTGTGGGTTTAGGTATCATTCTTTTCAGCCAGCGGTCTGCTTTCATGTAAAAGCAATCCTAGCGGCTAATTGGCCTCTAGACTGCTTTTACAAGCAGTGGGATGTAATGTCCCTGCCCACCTCCCCCCCCCCCCCCCCCCCCCCCCCCCGGATATAAACAGCGCCATTAAGAAAGTGGGAAAACATTTTATCACACCGATCTTGGTGTGGTCAGATGCTTTGAGGGCAGAGGGAGAGATCTAGGGTCTGATAGACCCCAATGTTTTCAAAAAAGAGTACCTGTCACTAACTATCATAGGGGATATTTACATGCCCTAACGTAACAAAAAAAATTATTAAAAAAAATTAATGGAAGGAACAGTTAAAAATAAAATTAAAGTTAAATAATAAATAAATAAAAGAAAAAAAAACCCTGTCCCCCCCCCCCCCCCCTGCTCTCGCGCAAAGCCAAGCGTCAATCTGGCGTCATATGTAAACAGCAGTTGCACCATGCATGTGAGGTATCACCACAAAGGTCAGATCGAGGGCAGTCATTTTAGCAGTTGACATACTCTGTAAATCTAATGTGGTAACCTGTAAAGGCTTAAAAATGTATGTGGTTTGTCGCCACTACGCATTTGTACGCAATTTTAAAGCATGTCTTGTTTGGTATCTATGTACTCGGCCTAAGATAATCTTTTTTATTTCATCAAACATTTGGGCAATATAGTGTGTTTTAGTGCATTAAAATGTATTTTTGCCCAAAAAAAGCGTTTGAAAAATCGCTGCGCAAATACTGTGTGTAAAAAAAAAAAAAAAAAAAAAAAAAAAAAAAGCAACACCCACCATTTTAATCTGTAGGGCCTTTGCTTTAAAATAATATATAATGTTTGGGGGTTTAACGCAATTTTCTTGCAAAAAAAGTCTTCATGTAAACAAAAAGTGTCAGAAAGGGCTTTGTCTTCAAGTGGTTAGAAGAGTGGGTGATGTGTGATAAGCTTCAAAATGTTGTGCATAAAATGCCAGGACAATTCAAAACCCCACCAAATGACCCCATTTTGGAAAGTAGACACCCCAAGCTATTTGCTTAGGCATGTCAAATCCATGGAATATTTTATATTCTGACACAAGTTGCGAGAAAGAGAATTTTTTTTTTTTGCACAACGTTGTCACTAAATGATATATTGCTCAAACATGCCATGGGCATATGTGGAATTACACCCCATAATACATTCTGTTACTTCTCCTGAGTACCACATATAAGACTTTTTGGGAGCCTAGCCGCGTATGGGACCCCAAAAACCAATCACCGCCTTCAGGCTTTCTAAGGGTTTAAATATTTGATTTCACTCTTCACTGCCTATCAGTTTCGGAGGCCATGGAATGCCCAGATGGCACAACCCCCCCCCCCCCCAAATGACCCCATTTTGGAGACACCCCAACCTATTTGCTGAGAGGTATGGTGAGTATTTTGCAGATCTTGCTTTTTGTCACAAAGATTTGAAAATTGAAAAAAAGTCTCATTTTCAAATACTCACCATGCCTCTCAATAAATAGCTTGGCGTGTCTACTTTCCAAAATGGGGTCATTTGGGGGGGGGGGGGGGTTTGTGCTATTTGGGCATTTTATGGCCTTCAAAACTGTCATAGGTAGTGAGGAGTGAAAACAAAAATTTGCGCCCTTAGAAATCTTGAAGGCGGTGCTTGGTTTTCGGGGCCCCGAACACTGCTAGGATCCCAAAAAGTCCCACACATGTGGTATCCCCGTATTCAGGAGAAGCAGCAGGGTGTAATTCCACATACCGTATTTATCATGGTATAACGCGCTCCCGCATATACCGTGCACCCCTAAAGTGACCCCCAATCCTGTGGAAAGTTATTTTTGTACTTACAGTTTTGGTGTCTTGCGCGGCGTCCATCGGCGGCCTCGTCGGGTCCGGCGTCCTTCTGTGGCTTCGGGTGTCCTCTTCGGTGGGTCCGGCGTCCTCTTCGGCGGGTCCGGCGTCCTCTTCGGCGGGTCCGGCGTCCTCTTCGGCGGGTCCGGCGTCCTCTTCGGCGGGTCCGGCGTCCTCTTCGGCGGGTCCGGCGTCCTCTTCGGCGGGTCCGGCGTCCTCTTCGGCGGGTCCGGCGTCCTCTTCTGCGGCGTCCCCGCGTCCTCCCCGCTCCGAGTTTTGAATACTGCGCCAGCATATACCGAGCGCAGTACACTCGGGCAGGCTCGGCAACTGTCGCGCTCACGTCCTGTACGTCCAGGACGTGACCGCGGAAGAAGCCGAGACTGGCCGACTATACCCAAGTGTACTGCGCTCGGTATATGTCGGCGCAGCATTCAAAACTCGGCGCGGGTATCAGCGTATATCGCGCACCCACGATTTTGCCATGATTTTCAGGGCAAAAAAGTGCGCCATATACGCCGATAAATACGGTATAAAATGGCATGTGTGAGCAATATATAATTTTGTTACAACTTTTTGTAATTTTAACAAAGTAGAAAATATAGTTTTTTCCCCCCCAAAAATTTCAGTCTTTTTTTCCATTTATAGCGCAAAAATTTAAAATCGCAGGGGCAATCAAATACCATCAAAAAAAGCTCTATGTGGGAAATAAAGGACGCAAATCTTGTTTGGGTACAACGTATGACCGCGCAATTACCAGTTAAAGCAGCGCAGTGCCAAATTGTAAAAACACCTCTGGTCTTTAACGCCGTTTGACATTTGTCTACTCCCCTTGATCCCCTGATTGTATAATTATGACTTTATGGCTTGGTTAAAGCTACCAAACATGTTAACATGTTAGGTTTTCGCTACTCATTATGCCAGAAAAGTGACTTTCTGCACACAGTGGAAAAACACCAGCTAGCCACACATTTTAAAGCCGGGTTCCGTGCATAATTTTTTTTTTTTTTTTTTTTTTTAAAGCTAAAATTAATCACATTAAATAGTCCCTAAAACATATTAATTGCTCCCCAATCGTTCCAGAAATCATTGCAAACACTTGCCTTATATCCGCCAGCTCATGTTGGGGCCGTATCCATTATATGTGTGGGCATGTGAAGCCCAGTTCCTTTTTCTTCCTGGTTTTCAGGGAGCGGTGCATGCTGGCCGATTTTTATGCACATTAAAGCGGGGGTTCACCCAAAAAAATAATTCTAAAATTAAATGCAGTAGACTCGGCATACTCAGGACATTTACTGTATGTAGTTTTTTTTTTCTTCTCCCCGTACATACCGTTTTATTGTCATTCTGTCCAGGGCTTCCTGGGTTCTGGACTGGGCGTTGCTATGCTTGGATTAGATCATTGGCGGCTTCCCGACAGTTCCCCGTCGCACAACGCGCGTCACCAGATTTCTGGCAAAAGCCGAGCTGTGAGTTGGCACTATACGGCGCCTGCGCAGTCAGCTCTACACGGCAGGCGCCGTATAGCGCCTTAAAGAGCCGAGTCCCCCTCGGATATTTTCGGGAGGCGTGACGCGCTTTACCCGCACGTCAATCATCTATGCCTCGAGCACAGCGCGTCTCCTGGGAGGATCAACACTCACTCCCAGGAGACATTGTGCAGAGCTCCCCTTCGGGGAAAAGGAGCGACACGCCCACTCCCTGCAAGGAAGACGACCCGGAAGTGAGGCTAAAGACAGGTAAGTGTACAGATTTAAAAAAAAAATGACAACGCTACAAGCCTTTATTAAGCCTGCAGATAGCATAGCTAGAAAGTTAAGTTTTAGGGTGAACCTCCGCTTTAATGCCCAGAGACAACGGGGAAATGAGTGTCATCAATTCCCAGGAGGCAATGAGGTCTTAAAACAGGTTGTTGAACCACCTAGGACCAGGAAACTAGGCAGATTACGAAATCTGTCTAGTAACAGCCAAATAGAAGTGAGTAGAACATTTTTTTATTTTATTTTTTTTACATTAAAGGCAAGCTGTTGATAGTTCATTTTTAGGGTGGAACTCCGCTTTAAAGGGTCACTAAAGGAATTTTTTTTTTTAGCTAAATAGCTTCCTTTACCTTTCTGCAGTTCTGGTTTCATGTTCTCATTGTTCGTTTTTCCTCATGTTGCTGTAATTCTGCTCTGTTGTGGATGCTTCCTGGTTGTCTGGCTCCTTATGAAAAAAGTCATGGGAAACGTTAGTTTCGTTTTCCTAGCCATGACTCTATGGCACTGTCCAGCACAGAGGCTTGAAATAACATGCAAAGACTAAATTCGTTTCACTTTCGTTTTTGCATCTGAGGAACATTATATGATTGCTTTTTATCTAGTTTTAATAGTTTTTAAAAGGAATCAGTTAACTATTATGTCTCTATACCCTGTAAACAGTAATTTCAGCAAAAACATTTATTTTCCTTTAGTGATCCTTTAACTATTTGATCTTGATGTTCCAGAGGTCAAGTGGTTAACTTATGAAACTGCCCGAAGAAATTTGATGGTGTGGAATAGCTGGTTTCTTTGCCCTGTTTATTTTAAGAGCCTCCCCTTCCCCTATCCTAAATTTCCTTCCACAATTCCCCACCCGACTCATTTAATTTTTGCCTGGTGTGAAATATGTCAATATAGTATGTTGTGGGTAGTTGTCCTGTTAAAGGATCACTAAAGGATTTTTTTTTTTAGCTAAATAGCTTCCTTTACCTTACTGCAGTACTGGTTTCATGTCCTCGTTAGTTTTTGCTTTGAAGTAGCTGTATTTCTGCTGTTATCTCCACACTTCCTGCTTGTCTGGCTCCTTATGAAAAAACTCATGGCAGCTTCTCACTGTGGTCTAAGCTGTGTGTCTAAAACTCCTCAGAACCAATCAGATTCATTTTAAAAACAAAACACTGCCCTGGATTTGTTTGTTTTTGTTCTGTGGGTCTCTTTACTTCACATAAACATCAAACCAGTTTAAAACCGAAAGTGAAACTAGAGGCACATTATATGATAGAATTTAATCTATTTTTAATCATTTTTAAATGGAATCAGTTAACTTGTATGTCTCTATACCCTGTAAACAGTCATTTCAGCAAAAAAATTGTTTTCCTTTAATGACCCTTTAAGTGCACTATTTTTCTGTACAGCTTTGTTTAGAGGTGAAGTTGTGTTAATCTAAATATATGCAAACCAATGAGCTGCCTCATCTGAAGCAGAACCTTTAGTAGATAAAAAGCATGGTATGTATTTATACCACAAACCACTAGACCAGCCCTCAAAATTTGCATTAGCATTTTGCGAGTAAATTTTGAGGGCTGGCGAGGGTGGGCTGCCTGGGAGCAGGGGGGGCGAGCAAGTTGAGGAGAGGAGAGTTGCTGCTTTCGCCGCCGCCGTCTGGTTATTCAAAGCGCAGGGAACATAACAGCTTTCAATTCAATAGCTGTGTTACCCGCCGTGCCCCCTCATACAGCCCCTCCAGACAGATCACCCATCCCAGGATTGGACGGGTGACCTGTCTATCAAAGTTTCCCGGACAAGGCGGGAGTGGCTGTATATGACAGCTTGCATACAAGCTATTGAATTGAAAGCTATGTTCCTCGTGCTTTGATCAACCAGGCGGCAGCTCTGGCACCTCTCCTCTTACCCAGCACAGGTTTGCTGCAATGGGGACGCTGGCTCCACTGGGAAAATTTTGCTGCATCGGGGGCACATGGCTGCACCTGTAGACATGGGCAGGCTGCATTTTTGGGCACGGATAAAGTTAATATTTATTTTTATAACTTAATTCTGCATAAAACATTTAAGTGTCACTTTATGAGATAATTTGAGGGTGGGATTAGGGGGCGGGACATGTTAGGGGTTGGGCGGGGCAACTGGTGGCCAGTACGCCTTGAGGCCTGGCTAGTAGCTCAGGACTTGAAATTTTGAGTCCTGCACTAGACCATAAAATACAAAAACTAAAGATTGGCATTTAGATGACATGGTTTACGCCCCAAAACTGGCAAGCGAATGCGTTTACTAGCTCTAAACTGCCAAACCCATGCGGTCAGTAGCCAAACAGAGTGTGCTTGGCCATAGATGCGAATGACCTGAGTCAATTTTGTGAAATTTATTAACTGGTTTAGCAGAGAAGAGGTATACTAGCAATGTTGAATCACGGACAACAATTGATCTTTAAATTTGTCAAAGACCTTGATTTTCTTGATTACCCTGAGACCTTGATTTTCTGCTGAAAGCTTAACGCTTTTTGAATTTCAACTTTATTTTTTTTGTGTGTAGGTTTTAACAATGAGAATTCTGGTTTTGGAAGTGGAAGGAGGGGCGGTAGAGGTGGCAGTAGAGGTGGTTCATTTTCTGGTAAGTGTGTGTTTTCAAGATATATAGTTATTGTTTAAGACCTAGTTTAATTGCAAAGCTATTTTTGTGCATTTACCACTTTTAGATCAGTGCAGTGGTTTTAAATCACAATTGTTTTGGTTGGGCGGGGAGTCTTTAAATAAAAAGTTATCCTATATTATTTCTCTTCTGTTCATGGACAGACACAGCAGCCTTTGACCTTAAAGTATTATATCCTTCCTTCCAGGAGAGACTAGGCAGAAAGCAGCACTTTAAGTGTTAAAACTTTCCTCAGTACAGCTCCTCCCAGGGGGCGTGGTCCCTCGGGTATAACCCACTTTCTGACTCTGCAGCTCCAGTTTTTTTCTGCCTAGCGTCAGGAGTAGACATGGCCTTCTGGAGTCCATCTACTCTGGAATTTTTTTGCGATATTTTTCGCTTTTATTTTGTTCCTGCATTTTTTTGAATCCTGAGATTGTACTATCAACTGCCGACTGGGTGACAGGCTGGGTCTCGATCCTTGTAGTCCCCCCATGTTCGGCCATCGAGCGTGTGCTGGCCCTCAGCTCTGGGTCGTCCACGACATGCCCCGTTGCTCCAGGGGTGGCCGGGGAACTACATGTTCCAGGGCACACATATGACCGGTCTCTATGGCTTTGTCACACTGTGTCTGGCCGACAGCCATGCTGTTTAGCAGATGTTGGTTCTGTCCTGAATGCCTCCAGCCGGTGTCGCAGGACGGGTAAGTAGTGGCCCCTAGCCCTGGCAAGGTGGTATGGCTGGTGCTTTGCTTGGGGAGGTCGAATGAGGGTCCGCCCTGCTTTCCTCTCTCCCTTCCTCTCCCTCCTTCCCCATGCTGGGTGGCGGCTGTAAGGGGGGGGGGGCCCTCCTGGGTTACTGTCAGTACCGGGGACCGTGTACTGTGAGGTGCTGTTGTTTTTTTCTCTTTCGTTCATAGACGGACACAGCCTTCTTTGACATTAGGGTTATGCTTCTTCCTACCAGGAGAGTTTAGGCATAATTTAACAGCACTTAAAGCGTTAAAACCTTTCCTTCGTGCCGCTCTTCCCAGGGGGCGTGGCTCCCCCAGGCATAACCCACACCCTGCTCTAGGAGCCTCAATCTTTTTCTGCCTAACGACAGGAGAGGAGTCCTGTACTCGGGAGTTTTTTTTCTTGCGATTTTTTCTTTTTATTATTTTGTTCCTGCATTTTTGAATCCTGTCCCCCCATATTTGGCCATCGAGCATGTGCCGGCCCTTAGCTCAGCTTTAAGACGTCTACGACAGGCCCCGTTGCTCCAGGGGCGGCCGGGGAACTTCGGTTCTAGGGCACACATATGACCGGTCTCTATGGCTGTGTCAGTGTGTCTGGCCGACAGCCATGCCGTTTACGGACGTTGGTTCTGTCTGGGATAACTCCAGCCGGGTAGTCCAAGACGGGTAAGTAGTGGCCCCTTACTCTTACTGCTTTCCTCACTCCCTTATTCCTCTCCCTCCTTCCCTTGTGGGTAGCGGCTGTGAGGGTTTTTTTTTTCTGGGGCTCATATACTCCCGGACCCGTGTGTGTGTAGCGGGGCTGTGTGTTGTCACTACAGGGGGCTGTGGTGTTCACTACAGGGCCTTTCATGTGTGTGTTGTGAGGTGATTTTTTTGTGCTGGCTTTTGCTGTGTCATTGTCTTTTTAAATGCTGCGCAACGGCCACCATTTTACCGGAGCCCCGCTCTATATAGCTCAGCGGCCATTTTCCTGTGGTCCTATGCTGTTTTCTCAGCATTTGGCGGCCATCTCGTGTGATGGCTTTGGCGCTGCAAAAGACCACGGAATTGTTTGAGAAGACAGACACAGCGCTGCGCGGCTTCTCAGCACACTTTGTCCTTCTCAGACCACGCTGCACCGGGTGGGGTGGTGGGTACCAGGGGCCCCCATACTCTGCAATAGCAGCAAGGAGGTGACCAGTGGGGGTTTTTGTCCTGCTTTGCAGGGTGGGTGACACGGCGCTGACACTATGGAACCTGAGCCAGGTCTCCCTATCCAGCAATATCTGAGTTGACCCTTAACGCCCCTTCCCCTGCCACATCTGTTATGTTGGCTGTCCTGGGTTTCTTGCCAGGTTTGAAGCAGCTAGTGTCCGGATGGGGGTAAAAAGCAATCCCCCCCCCCCCCCCCCCCCCCCTGAGCCTGCTTCTGGGGATGTCTCTGATGCAGAATTGCTGTTTTCTGGTTCTGTTATGTCAGAGGTTGCGGGCTTAACCCACATGGATAGTGAGGATGACTCTGCTGCAGAGTCAGTTGCTGGCAAGGGATTTGTTGGAGCTCTTGTTTCTGCGGTGCGTGAGATTCTAAAAATTGAGGATGTGGTGGAGACACCAGCCGTGTCAGTACCTTTTGGGTTCCGCAGACCGCCACCCACCGCTAAAGTGTTTCCTTGTGTTCCTTATTTGGACAATATGTTGTACGAGGAATGGGATGCACCGCAAAAAGTTTGTCAAACTTTGCAACCCGTTACCCCCTTGAGGGGGACTTTTTAAAAGAAGTAGGTCTCTCCTCCGCCAGTGGACCCCCCTGTGTCCAGACTGAGCAAGGCCACCACGTTCTCCTGTGGAAGGGGCTCCTGCATTTCAGGATCCCGCTGATAGGAGAGTGGAGGCCGTTTCCCGCTCCCTTTTCACGGTGGTGGGTTCGGCGGTGAGGCCGGCTCTGGCCGGGGCCCTGGTGGCACAGGCCCCGACTGAAAGGGCGAAGCTCCTGCTGCAGGAGCTGGAAGAAGGGGACACTTCCAAGTCCTCTAGGGACCTGGCTAAACAATTGGTTCAGGGTCAGAAATTTCTCTGCGAGGCGGCCATGGATACGATCCGGGGCTTCCGTCTATGCAGTGGTTCTGCGCCGCCTTGTGTGGCTGAAGAGCTGGTCTGCGGACTAGTCCTCTAAGGAGGCCTTGGTGATGGCCTTAAAGGGTGAATGGTCCTTTTGGGACTTCCCTGAATGGCATGGCATCATTGCGGATGCCACGGGTGGTAAGCGCATGCTGTTCCCACAGTCTGGGAAGGGCTAGGGACCTCGCCATGTGCAAGGACCCTCCTTGACTACCTCCGTGCATTTTTTCGCCCGCCCTGTGCGGTGGGGGTAGGTCTACAAGGTGCTTAAACCCCCGCCGCGGGGCAGCAGTGCACCTGATACCGCATGACTAACAAGTCTGCGGACATGCCTGCTTCCGCCTGAAGGTCTGCTCCCGCCCGTGTCTCGGGTGGGAGACTGGCTTGGCACATTCGTGGCTACGTGGAGGTCTCTCCTCTCCGACCGTTGGGGTTGCGAAGTGGTTTCCTTGGGGTACAAGATAGTTTCTCTCTTGTCTGCCAAACAGGTTTTTTCCCTCTGACCTCCTCCGGTTCGCCGGTTGGCTGTGTCAGGGGCTGTCCAGGATCTTCTGGTCAGGGGAGTGATTGTGCCAGTTCTCTCGTTGGTGCGGTCTCAGGGGTTTTACTCAATTCTGTTTGTGTCCCCACGGAGGATGGGGCCCGGTCAATCCTGGGCCTCAAGTCCCTCGTTTGTTTTGTCAAGGTGCAAACTTTCAGGTGGTGTCGATTCGCTTGGTAATAGCGGCACTCCATCAGGGGGATTTTTTCTGGCATCCTTGGATGTCATGAACGTGTACCTACATGTTCCCATATCCTCAGTCCCAGAGGTTCTGGGGGGACCATTTTCAATTGGTGTCTTTCCTTTTCGGCGGGTTTTCGCCAAGGTGCTCGTCCCGATACTGGCCCGGCTGTGACAGCGGGGGCCCGTGGGCGGGCGCGCCGGGCGCATTGGTGGCTCCTTGGGGTCACTATCGCCTAATTTACACCTTCCCTTCTAGGAAGCTTCTTCCTCGCCTGCTGCGCAGAGTGGAAGCTGTAGGGATTCTATCAATCCTGATTGCCCCAGATTGGCCGCGTCGCTCCTGGTACGCGGACCTGGTGCGTCTGGTGGCAGACGCCCCCTAGCGTCTTCCCTGGGAGTTGATCTTATGTTACAGGGTCCGATCTTCCACCCTGTTTCACAGCCACCGGCTTTAGCGGCGTGGCTGTTGTGAGCCAGGGGCTGAAGGACCGATGCCTATTGGGCTCGGTGGTCTCTACCGTGCTGCGTACACGGGAGTCTACCTCACGTAGGATTTCTCATCATACGTGGAAGGCCTACATCTCTGTGTGTGGGGAGATGAAATGGCACCCTCGTACATACGTTGTGTACTGGGTTCTGCTGTCTTTGCAGCAGGGAGTGGTTCAGGCTCTCGCCTTAAGTACGGTTAGGAGCCGGATTTCTGCTCTGGCTGTTTTACTTGCAGCGACCCTTGGCATCGCACTCCTGGGTGCGTACGTTGGGTCAGGGGGTCTGGCAGGTGGCCCCTCCAGTGCGCCTTCCATTACCCCCATGGGACTTGAATTTAGTCCTTTCGGTGCTTCGGGATGCTCCCTTTGAGGACATTTGGGAGGTTGTTTTGTTTATTGTCACAAAAGGTGATTTTATTTCTGGTAGCCATTACCTCGATCAGACATGTGTCTGTCTGATCTGGCGGCCTTGTCTTGCAAGGCTCCCTACTTGGTCATCTGTAAGGATGAGGTGGTGCTGCGGCCGCAGCCGTTTTTTCTCCCTAAGGTCGTTTCGGCTTTTCACATTGAGGTGGACATTGTTCTTCCATCCTTATGTCCTCTGCCGAAATGCCAGGAGGCGGCCACTTTGCATCCTCTGGATGTGGTTCGGGCCCTACGAGTGTACTTATCTGTTACGGTTCCGTTCCGGAAGTCGGACTCACTGTTCGTGTCGGTGGCTGGCCCTACAAGAGGGCCTGGCGGTCTCATCGGCCACCGTTCCTAGGTGGTTCCCGACGGATTGTGCTTCAGGCCTATGCCCTAAAGGGGCGTGCGCCCCCCTTTCGGATTGTGGCGCATTCGACCAGGGCGATCGGGGCCTCTTGGGCTTTCCGGCATCATGCCTCTGTGTTACAGCGGTGTTAGGATGCATCCTGGTCGTCAATCCACGCTTTTTCCAAGTTTTACGAGGTGGATGTGTGTGCATCTTTTGATACCTCCTTCAGCCGCAGGTGTTACGGGCGGCAGTTTATGGTTGGAGTTTCTCCGTTGAGCAACTCCGGTTTTTGTTTAAGGTGTAACCTGGTTTGCTGTGTTATTTTCCCACCCCTTAAATTTTTTTTGACACTGCTTGGAGACGTCTAATGTCAAAGAAGGCTGTGTCCGTCTATGAACGAAAGAGAAAATAGGATTTTTGTACTCACCGTAAAATCCATTTCTCTGAGTTCATAGACGGACACAGCACCCACCCCTCCTTGGTTTGTACTGCTTGTTACGAACTGAGGCTCCTAGAGCAGGGTGCGGGTTATGCCTGGGGGAGCCACGCCCCCTGGGAGGAGCGGCACGAAGGAAATGTTTTAACGCTTTAAGTGCTGTTAAATTCTGCCTAAACTCTCCTGGTAGGAAGAAGCATAACCCTAATGTCAAAGAAGGCTGTGTCCGTCTATGAACTCAGAAATGGATTTTACGGTGAGTACAAAAATCCTATTTTTGTTGGGAGTTGCTGTATGTGCTGGGCTGTGTTTCTGCTGAGTCACTGTGTTTAAACTTGTGAATGGCCGCCATTTTGCCGCGGACGCGGTTTACATAGGTCGGCGGCCATTTTCTTGTGGCCAGCATGGAGTTTTTTTCCTGCATACGGCGGCCATCTTGGGAAAAGTCTTGGCCTCTAGTGCCTGAAATAGCGCAGCAAAAGCCTGCGAATCACTTCCTGAGGGACAACGCAGCCAGTACTTCTCAGCTAACACTACAACTGGGCGGGTGGTGAGTTCCTTGGGGGCCCCCTACTCTCTATTTTGCAGCCGGGAGGGTGACCGGTGGGTGTCTACCTTGCACTACTAAGGAGGCATAAGCGGTGGGTCAACATGGAAGACGCTCTCTTTGAGGAAGAGGCTTCTACCCCAACCATGCATGAGTTAACCCTTAGTGCCCCTGCCGCCTCTGTAGAGGCGAGGACGGCAGTCCTTGAGGCGTTTCTCCCCAGGATTGAAGCGACAAGTGGCCAGAAGGGCAGTAAAAAGCGCCCCCTCCCTGCTTCTGGGGATGTCTCTGACACAGAATCAGGCTCTGCTAGCGTCTGGCTCTTGTTCTGTCATGTCAGATGATGCAGGCTTAGCCCACGTGGACAGTGAGGATGACTCTGCTTCAGGGTCAAAGCATGATGAGGAATTTGTTGGAGCTCTTATCAGTGCGGTGCGGGATACTCAAAAACTTGAGGATTTGGCGGAGGCATCGGATGTGTCGGTCCCTTTCGGGTTCCGCAAGCCACCCCGCACCGCAAAAGTGTTTCCTTGTTTTCCATATCTGGAAAAATTGTTGTACAAGGAATGGGATAAGCCGCAGAAAGTTTTCGCTGTTCCAAAATACTTTGCGACCCGTTATCCCTTTGAGGAGCACTTTTTAAAAAAAAGTGGGTCTCTCCTCTGTCAGTGGACCACCTGTGTCCAGACTAAGCAAAGCCACCACGTTGCCTGTGGAAGGGGCTCCCGCCTTTAAGGACCCCGCAGATAGGAGAGCGGAGGCTGTGGCTCGCTCTATTTTCACAGTAGTGGGTTCGGCAGTGAGACCGGTTTTGGCCCGGACTCTGGTGTCGCAGACACTTGCCGAACGGGCAAAGGTCTTGTTAAAGGAGCTGGAGGCGCAGAATGCTTCTGAGACCTGTGTAGACCTGACTGAACAGTTGGTTCAGGGCCTGAAGTTTGTCTGTGAGTCGGCCCTGGATAGCTCCCTTTGCTCTCCAGGGCCTCCGCGGTGGTACTACGTCGCCTTGTGTGGCTGAAGTGTTGGTCGGCGGACCAGTCCTCAAAGAAGTCTTTGGTGGATTTACCCTTTAAGGGTGAACAGCTTTTTGGGGCGTCCCTGGATGACATCATAAAGGATGCCACAGGTGGCAAGAGCACACTGCTCCCACAGTCTGGGAAGGGCAAGGAGCCTCGCCCGTAAGCAAGGGCCCTCCTTTACTACCCCCAACCGTTTTTTTCGCCCGCCCAGTGCAGCAGGAAAAAGTTTTCAAGGTGCTAAGACTCCCCCTGCAGGGCAGAAGCGCACCTGGTACCGCAAGCCTGCAGACAAAACTGCTTCCGCATTATGGTCTGCCCTCGCCCGTGTCTCGGGTGGGGGGCTGGCTTCGCGAATTCGCGGCTCGGTGGAGGTCTCTTCTTTCCGACCGCTGGGTTTGCGAGGTGGTTTCCTCGGGGTACAAGATAGTTTCTTTCTTGTCCACCAAACTGATTTTTCCCTTCCAACCTCCAGCTTCCTCGGGATCGCCGGAAGGATCTGTCAGGGGCTGTCCAGGATCTACTGGTCAGGGGAGTGATTGTGCCGGTTCTCTCGATGGAACGGTTTCAGGGGTTTTACTCCAATCTGTTTGTAGTCCCCAAGAAGGAAGGGGTCCGTCCAATCCTGGACCTCAAGGCCCTCAATAGCTTTGTCAAAGTGCAAAAATTCTGGATGGAGTCGATTAGCTCGGTATTGTCAGCGCTCCATCAGGGGGATTTTATGACGTCCTTGGACATCAGGGTCGCATACCTACATGTTCCCATATTTACAAAGCACCAGAGATTTCTGCTCTTAGCGATCGGAAAGAACCACTTTCAATTTGTGGCCCTCCCGTTCGGCCTGGCCTCGGCACCACAGGTCTTCACCAAGTTGCTCGCCCAGATTCTAGCCCTGCTGAGGCAGCACGGAATCGCTATCGTAGGATACCTGGACGAGCCTCTCTGGTTAGGGGGTTGTTTGGGGCACCCTGTCAGCCCAGGGGCGCTGGACTCAATCAATGTACTGGAGCTTCAAGCAATCAAGTTGTGCCTTGCCAGGTGGTCCCTGGATCTGCAGGACTGTCCGGTCAGGATCCAGTCCGACAACGCCACGGCCGTGGCATACGTCAATCATCAGGGAGGCACACGGAGCTCGGCTGTAGCGATGGATGTCGGTGGGCCGAAAGGTCCGTTCTGGCTCTGTGGGCAGTTTTAATTCCGGGAGTTCAGAATTGGCAAGCCGACTACCTAAGTTGCCAAACACTAGACCAAGGAGAGTGGTCACTTCACCCGGAGGTGTTTCAGAGTCTGTGCTGAAAGTGGGGCACTCCAGACGTGGACCTCCTGGCGTCCCGTCTCAATCGGAAGGTGTCACGGTTCGTGGCCAGGTCAAAGGACCCGTGGGCGGACGCGTCGGACGCGTTGGTGTCACCTTGGTCACTATCGCCTAATCTACGCAGAGTGGAAGCCGAGGGGATTCCAACAATCCTGATCGCCCCGGATTTGCCGCGCCGGTCCTGGTACGCGGACCTGGTGCGTCTGGTGGCAGACGTCCCTTGGTGTCTACCCCTGAGAGAAGATCTCCTGTTGCAGGGTCCGATCTTCCACCCCGCATTACAGTCGATGGCTTTAACGGCGTGGCTGTTGAGAGCCAGGTACTAAAGGACCGTGGCCTGTCAGGCTCGGTGATCTCTACCATGCTGCGTGCACGGATGTCTACTTCTCGAAAGATTTACCATCGTACGTGGAAGGCCTACATCTCTGTGTGAAGAGATGAAATGGCACCCCCGTACATATGTGGTGTCCCTGATTCTGCTGTTCTTACAGTGTGGAGTGGATCAGGCTCTCGCCTTAAGTACGGTTAAGAGTCAGATTTCGGCTCTAGCTGTTTACTTTCAGCGACCTTTGGCGGCGCACTCCCTGGTGCGTGAGTTTTGTGCAGGGGGTCCTGGCATGTGGCCCCTCCTGTGTGTCCTACACTGCCCCCATGGGACCTGAATTTAGTCATCCTCGGTGCTTCAAGACGCTCCCTTTGAGGACATTAGAAAGATCCCTTTGTTGACTATCACAGAAGGTGTTTTTTCTGGTAGCAATTACTTCAGTCAGACGGGTGTCTGAACTGGCGGCCTTGTCCTGCAAGGCTCCCTACTTGGTCATCCACAAGGATAAGGTGGTGCTGCGGCCGCAGCAGTCTTTTCTCCCGAAGGTCATTTCGGCTTTTCACATTGAGGACATTGTGTTACCATCCTTATGTCTTTGGCCGAAAAACCCGAAGGAGGCCACTTTGCATGCCCTGGATGTGGTTCGGGCCCTACGGTTGTACTTATCTGCTCGGACTCACTGTTCGTGTCGGTGTCTGGTCCTAAAAAAAAAAAGGTCTGGCGGTCTCGTCGGCCACCATTTCTAGGTAGATCAGACAGGTTGTGCTTCAGGCCTATGCCCTAAAGGGGCGGGCGCCTCCTCTTCAGGTTACGGCGCATTCGACCAGGGCGATCAGTGCCTCTTGGACTTTCTGTCGTCAAGCGTCTGTGTTACAGGTGTGTAAGGCAGCGACCTGGTCGTCAATCCTCACCTTCTCAAAATTTTACAAGGTGGATGCGAGTGCATCTTCGGATGCCTCCTTCGGCCGCAAGGTGTTACAGGCGGCAGTTTAAGGTTGGTGTGCCTTCGTTGAGAAACTCCGGTTTTGTTTGGGGTGTAGCTTGGTTTGCTGTGTTGTTTTCCCACCCCTCAAATTTTTTTGACTCTGCTTGGGGACGTCCCTAAGGTCAAAGGCTGCTGTGTCCGTCCATGAACGGAAGAGAAAATAGGATTTTTGTACTCACCGTAAAATCCATTTCTCTGAGTTGATGGACGGACACAGCACCCACCCCTCCTTTTGTTTGTACTGCTTGTTACGAACTGGATCTGCTGAGGCAGAGAGTGGGTTATACCCGAGGGACCACGCCCCCTGGGAGGAGCTGTACTGAGGAAGTGTTTTAACACTTAAAGTGCTGCTTTCTGCCTAGTCTCTCCTGGAAGGAAGGACATAATACCCTAAGGTCAAAGGCTGCTGTGTCCGTTCATGAACTCAGAGAAATGGATTTTACGGTGAGTACAAAAATCCAATTTTTTTGCTATAATATCCCCCAAAAAAATATATATATATATATATATATATATATATATATATATATATATATATATATATATATATATATATATATATATATATATATATAAAAAAAAATTATTTCCTCAGTTTAGGCCGATACGTATTCTTTTACATATTTTTCGTAAAAAAAAAAATCGCAATAAGCGTTTGGTTTCCGCAAATGTTATAGCATCTACAAAATAGGAGGTAATTTTATGGCATTTTTATATATATATATATATATATATATATATATATATATATATATATATATATATATATATATATATATATATATATATATATATATATATATATATATATATATATATATAGTTTTTTTTACTAGTAATGGCGGCCATCAGCGTTTTGTTTTCGATACTGCGACATTATGGCGGACACTTTTGACACATTTTTGGGACCATTGGCATTTTTATAGCGATCAGTGCTATAAAAATGCATTGGATTACTATAAAAATTCCACTGGCAGTGAAGGGGTTAACACTAGGGGGCGGGGGAAGGGGTTAAGTATGTTCCCTGGGTGTGTTCTAACTGTAGGGGGGTGGCCTCACTAGGGGAAATTACCGATCTTCTGTTCATACATTGATTGAACAGAGGATCAGCATTTCCCCCCTGACAGGACCGGGAGCTGTGTGTTTACACACACAGCTCCTGGCTCTGTAACGAGCAATCGCGGGTGCCCGGCGGCGATCGCGCCCGACAGGCACAGGAGTCGGGGGCGAGCATGCGCCCCTAGTGGCCTGCGCGAGAGCCCACGTAGAGCTACGGGATCTCGCGCAGGGGAGCCGACTTGCCGCCGTAAAATGACGGTGGCCATTCGGCAAGCCGTTAATCTGCCAGTCAAACCTCCCTTGAATCCTTGGGACTTAAACTTGGGTTTGTCTGTTACAAAAACATCCATTTGAACCGATACAACATATTCCTCTAGTCCTGCTGACAAGGAAGTTGGTATTTTTGGTTGCTATAATCTCAGCAAGGAGTGTTTCAGAGTTGGCTGCTCTTTCTTGTAAAGAGCTGTATTTAATTTTTCATGAGGACACGGTGCTACGCCATCGTCCAGTCCAGGCTTTTTGCCAAATGTAATTTCAGGTTTTCACCTGAATCAAGATATTGTCCTGCCATCGTTTTTTCCAAAACCATGTTCCAGGGAAGAATGGTCACTACATTGTCTTGATGTGGTGAGAGCAGTGAAAATCTATTTAAAGAAAACTGCTCAGATTCGTAAGACTGTCTTATTTTTTCTGCTGGAGGGTCCTAAGAAGAGACAGGCAGTGTCGAAATCCACTGTCGCTAAGTGGATTTGGCAAGTGACAATTCAAACTTATGATTTAAGGGGCAAGATTCCCCAGTTTCAAGTTAAAGCGCATTCTACCAGGTCGGTTAGTGCTTTTTGGGCAGTGCGTCATCAAGCCTTTAGATCTGTAAGGCCTCAACTTGGTCTTCAGTGCATACATTCACAAAATGTTATCAGGTGGATGTAAGGAGGTATGAGGATATCTCTTTCGGGCGCAGTGTGCTGCAAGCAGCAGTATAGATCCTCAGGTCTGGGTGTACCCTGCTGTTGTTTCTCTCACCCCTCAAGTGGCATTGCTATAGGCCGTCCCATTAAGTAAATACTTAAGGCTCTGTGTCCCATGATGTACGATAAAGAAAATAGGATTTTTTATTTCAGCTTACCTGTAAAAGCCTTTTCTCTGGCAGTGGACATGTGAATTATAAACAAAGTTATATTTACATAGTCAGTTAGCAGCCAACACTACATAAGAAGCCCCCCAAGCCCGACATCTGTGATGCACTTTTCAACTGCAAAACACTGTACTCTTAATGTATTTAAGGTGGTATTACACTTGTAAAAAAAATTAAAACTTGCAAACTTCAAATCCTTTTTTTTTTTTTTTTTCCAGGTGATGATTCTGGAGAGTTTGGGGGAAGGGGTAAGTCGCTAGTTTTAGTCTCTGGCCTCATTAACAGCCTTTAGTGCATTTTACAGATTTGCACTACAGTCCATTTAACATGGTTTCCAATGGATCACGTTCTGTAGTGCAAATCTGCAAAAAGCACTAAAAATGCATAGGTGTGAATCGAGCCTTGCACTGCTCAAGTACATGATTTAATTTATTTCAGTTTTTGAAAATGTGATGACAAAAGTTCCAATTTAATTTTAGGTGATCGAGAGTCGGACAGGGGAAGAGGTTTTGGAAGAGGTGAGTACATTGCAAAATATGCTTTGTATTTTGACACGTAGCATTGCCATTGTATTAAGTAAAATGTGGAGTGAGGGAGCTGCATTAACTTGCTTGAATTTTACCTAGGTGTGTAACCTTCAGAGTCGCTTCCCCTTAAGGTGGAGTTCCACCCAAAAATTTCGGAATCCCCCCCCCCCCCCCTCCGGTGTCAAATTTTGGCACCCTTCAGGGGGGAGCAGATGCCTCTCTAAAACATGTATTTTGCTCCCACTTCCGGTCACAGATACCTGAGCCACCCGCAGCCATCTACGCCACTTCCGGCGCCTTCTTTCCTCCCCCCCACCCTGCTGTCTTCTGGGGGAGACACAGGGACCGTGCAGTGCGAGTTGCGCATGCGCAGTAGGGAACCAGGAATTGAGGCCGCAAGGCTTTACTTCCCGATTCCCTTACCGAAGATGGCGGCGCCTCCACCCGAGAGCCGAGGGACAGATCTGCTTCGTGTGCCGACATCGCAGGCGCCCTAGACAGGCAAGTTAAGAGAAAAGCCAACTGATTTTATAATATGGGTTTCTTTGTCGACGGCCAGAGGGTATAAAAAATAAAACACTGATCCCTGCAAAGTGCATGCTGTCCATGCCAATTTTAAATTTTCCTCATGTTTGTCAGGCACCACAGCCAGCTTCCTTATTGGCAGTCGTAGTGATATGGGCTGTAGTGGTTGCACAAGCTTTCAGCACTACCAAAAAGTATACATTTGCCTGTCGGCAACATAATGACTAAAACTGCTTCTTGTATGTTTAACAACTTATAGTTGCCTCATCTTTTTGTCTGAAACGAGTCATACTCGGCTTACATTCACAGTTGGCGAGTTTAAATCGTAGGCAAAATTGCAGCGATTCTGCCCACGATTCCAAATTGCAGTACAATCCTGGGCAAGTGTGAATGCCGCCCAAGCAAAGTTTTTGTCTTGCCCTCTGTGAGGCAAGCACAGGTTCGCTGTAAACTTTTTGTTATACTGGAAGGATATCGGAGGGGAATTCATTTTTTCTTGTCTTACAGTAAGCAGAGCATATATATGCCCATGCACTGTTCCTCAGTGGACTTTTATGTTGGCCGTGCACTATGCAATATTTACAATCTCTGTACAGTCTTTTTGATATTCCAAAGCCAATGTGATGAAAACCTTAATTTCTCTTCCCTTCATGGACGGACACAGCAGCATTGACCTTAGGGTTATATATCCTTCCTTTCAGGAGAGTCTAGGCAGAAAAAAACAGCACTTCAAGTGTTAAAACACTTCAGTACAGCACCTTCCAGGGGGTGGGTCCCCGGGTACATCCCACTCTCTGCATCATGCAGCCCCAGTTTTTTTCCTGCATAGCGTTAGGAGAAGACATGGCTCCTCCTCATGGATCTACTATCAACTACTGACTGGGTGACAGGCTGGATCTTCCATCCTTGTAGTCCCCCCATGTTCGGCCATCGACCGTGTGCCGGCCTTAAGCTATGCACTCGGCCGTCCACGACATTCCTCGTTGCTCCAGGGGTGGCCGGTGAGCTATATGCTACAGGGCACACATATGACCGGTCTCTATGGCCGTGTCACAGTGTGCCTGGCCGACAGCCATGCTGTAAGCGGACGTTGGTTCTGTCTGGAATGCCTCCAGCCGGTGGTCGCAGGATGGGTAAGTAGTATCCCCTTGCCTTGGCATGGTGGTTCCGCTGGTGCATTCCTGGGAGGTTGATTGAGGGTCCGCTCTTTTTTCCTCTCCCTCCTTCCCCGTTTTCTGGGTGGCGGTTGTGAGGTGGGGTGTCCGCCTGGGGGGCTCCGTTACTACCGGGGGGGCTGTGCTGCTGTGGGGTGCTATTTTTATAGTCCTTTATGGTGCTGTGTGTGCTGGGCGGGGGGGAGCCTGCAGGGTCTGGTGCCTTTACTGTGTTCTGCTGTGTTTGTTACTGTGTTTAAAACACGTGTATGGCCGCCATTTTGCCGGTGACGCGGCTCTATTGAATCTGCGGCCATTTTCTTGTAGCCCGCCTGCTGTTTTTCTGCATGTCGGCGGCCATCTTGGGAAACGTTTTTGGCCTCTAGTGATTAGTGTTTTGTCAAAGTGCAACAATTCAGAATGGAGTCGATTCTCTCAGTTGTGGCAGCGCTCCATCAGGGGGATTTCCTAGCATCCTTGGATATCAAGGACGCGTACCTGCATATCCCCATATGTGCAAAACACCAGAGATTTCTGCGTTTTGCGGTCGGAGAGGACCTCTCAATTTGTGGCCCTCCCGTTCGGCCTGGCCTCGGCACCACAGGTTTTCACCAAGGTGCTTGCTCCGATTCTGGCCCTGCTGAGGCAGCGCGGGATCGCTATCGTAGGATACCTGGACGACCTTCTGAGAGCTCCTTCAAGCTCAGAATTCGAAGAGGATGTGTATCACATGTCAGACCCTCCGAGAATTCGGTTGTCTATTGAATGCCCAGAAGAGTAAGTACCGGTACCGTCTCAGCGGCTGGAATACCTGGGGTTAGTCCTGGACTCCTCAGGGGCGAAGGTTTTCCTCCCAGAGGAAAAGCTACGGACACTGCAGTCTGCGGTACAGCGGTTGGTGACTCAGAAATGGGCGTCGCTTCGCCTTTGCATGAGAGTGCTGGGTCTTATGGTGGCCTCTTTCGAGGCAGTTCCATATGCCCAATTCCACACCCGAGTGTTACAGAAAGAGATTCTGTCACGTTGGGACAAGCTTCCTTCGTCTTTGGATTACCAGATTCGGCCACCACACTCCCTAGTGTGGTGGCTGACGTCTCCGGTACTTCGGACCGCGAAAACGTTTCTGCCGTGCCATTGGACAGTGGTCACGACGGATGCCTGCCTCTCTACCTGGGGGGGGGGGGGTGTCTGGGGTGTCCAGTCAGCCCAGGGGCGCTGGACTCAGGAGTCCCGCCTTCCAATCAATATACTGTCTCTCCAAGTGGTCTCCGGTCAGGATCCAGTCCGACAGCGACATGGCCGTGGCGTACGTCAATCAGGGGGGCACACGGAGCTCGGCTGCAGCGACCTAAGTCGCACTCATCCTCCGGTGGGCCGAAAGGTATGTTCCGACTCTGTCGGCTGTGTACATTCTGGGGGTGCTGAACTGGCAAGCAGACTACCTATCTCGCCAAACGCTAGACCAAAGAGTATGGTCGCTACACCCGGAGATGTTTCAGAGTCTGTGCCAAAAATGCGGCACTCCAGACGTCGACCTTCTGCCGTCCCGTCTCAATCGGAAGGTGTCACGGTTCGTGGCCAGATCAAGGGATCCGTAGGCGGGCGCGTCAGAGGCCTTGGTGGCGCAATGGGGTCACTATCGCCTAATCTACGCCTTCTCTCCTCTGAAGCTGCTTCCTCGCCTGCTGCGCAGAGTGGAAGCCGAGGGGATACCAACAATCCTGATCGGTCCGGATTGGCCGTGCCGTCCCTGGTATGCGGACCTGGTGCGTCTGGTGGCAGACGTCCCCTAGTGTCAACCCCTGAGAGAAGATCTTCTGTCACAGGGTCCTATCTTTCACCCTGCTTTACAGTCGCTGGCATTAACGGCATGGCTGTTGAAAGCCAGGTGCTGAAGGACCGAGGCCTGTCTGGCCCGGTGATCTCTACCATGCTACAAGCACGGAAGTCTACTTCACAAAAGATTTACCATCGTACGTGGAAGGCCTACATCTGTGTGATGAGATGAAATGGCACCCCCGTGCATACGTGATGTCCAGGATTCTGCTGTTTTTACAGCGTGGAGTGGATCAGGCGCTCGCCTTGAGTACGGTTAAGAGTCAGATTTCGGCTCTAGCTGTCTACTTTCAGCGACCCTTGGTGGCGCACTCCTCGGTGCGTACGTTTGTGCAGGGGGTTCGGCATGTTGCCTCTCCTGAGCGCCCTCCACTGCCTCCATGGTACTTGAATTTAGTGATTTTGGTGCTTCAAGAGGCTCCATTTGAGGACATTCAGAAAATTCCTTTGTTGACTCTGTCCCAGAAGGTGGTTTTTCTGCAGCCGTCGTTCCTTCCAAAGGTTGTTTCGGCTTTTCACATTAACGAGGACATTGTTTTGCCATCCTTATGTCCTCGGCCGAAAAACCAGAAGGAGGCCACTTTGCATTCCTTGGACGTGGTTCGTGCCCTACGGGTGTACTTGTCTGCTACGGCTCCGTTTCGAAAGTCGGACTCACTGTTCGTGTCGGTGACTGGTCCTAAGAAGGGTCTGGCGGTCTCGTCGGCCACCATTTCTAGGTGGATCAGACAGGTCGTGCTCCAGACCTATGCCCCTAAGGGGCGGGCGCCTCCATTTCAGGTAACGGCGCATTCGACCAGGGCGATTGGTGCCTCTTGGGCTTTCCGCCATGAGGCGTCTGTTTTTCAGGTGTGTAAGGCAGCGACCTGGTCGTCAATCCACACCTTCTCAAAGTTTTACAAGGTGGATGTGAGTGCATCTTCGGATGCCTCCTTTGGCCGCAAGGTTTTACAGGCGGCAGTTTAAGGTTTAAGTTCCTCCGTTGAGGAACTCTGGTTTGTTTGGGGTGAAGCTTGGTTTGCGGTGTTTTTTTCCCACCCTTCGAAATTTTTTGACACTGCTTGGGGACGTCCCTAAGGTCAATGCTGCTGTGTCCGTCCATGAACGGAAGAGAAAATAGGATTTTTGTACTCGCCGTAAAATCCATTTCTCTGAGTTAATGGACGGACACGGCACCCATCCCTCCTTTGTTTGTACTGCTTGTTTACGAACTGGGGCTGCATGATGCAGAGAGTGGGACGTACCGGGGGACCCGCCCCCTGGGAGGTGCTGTACTGAAAAGTGTTTTAACAATTGAAGTGCTGTTTTTTCTGCCTAGTCTCTCCTGAAAGGAAGGATATATAACCCGAAGGTCAATGCTTCTGTGTCCGTCCATGAACTCAGAGAAATGGATTTTACGGTGAGTCCAAAAATCCTATTTTCTCTTCTGTTCATGGACGGACACAGCAGCAATTGACCTTAGGGTTATATCCGCTTCCTTCAGGAGAGTTTAGGCAGAAACAAAGCACTTTAAGTGTTAACACTTTCTTCAGTGCAGCTCCTCCCAGGGGGCGTGGTTCCCCAGGTATAACCAACACCCTGCTCTAGCAGCTTCCAGTTTTTTTCTGCCTAACGACAGGAGAGGCAGGCACTTCTGGAGTCCTGTACTCTGGAGATTTTTTTCTTGTGATTTCTCGCTTTTTTATTATTTTGTTCCTGCATTTTTGAATTCTGTGATTCTTCTATCAACTGCCGACTGGGTGACAGGCTTGGTCCTCGACTCTTGTAGTCCCCCCATGTTCGGCCATCGAGCGTGTGTCGGCCCTCAGCTCAGCTTTGGGACGTCCACAACAGGCCCCGTTGCTCCAGGGGTGGCCGGGGAACATCTTGTTCTAGGGCACACATATGACCGGTCTTTTATGTTTTTGTCAGTGTGTCTGGCCGACAGCCATGCAGTTTAGCGGACGTTGGATCTGTCTGGGATACCTCCAGCCGGTGGTCGCAGGACGGGTAAGTAGTGGCCCTTGCTCAGGTAAGTGGTCTGGCTGTTGTTTTCCTGGGGAGGTCGAATGAGGGTCCGCCCTGCTTTCCTCTCTCGCTTCCTCTCCTTCCCCATGCTGGGTGGCGGCTGTAAGGGGGGGGGGTCCGCCAGGGGCTCTATCACTATGGGGGCTGTGCTGCTGTGTGGTGCTATTAATTTTTTGTCAAACAGACAAATTTTCTCACCGCTCCAGGTGAGCCCCGTAAGCAATCAAGGGCTGTTGAACCACCAAGGTGCTGGCAATGCTGATGATAGCACAATAGAAGAACGAAAACTGGATAGCCGCACTCCAAATCACTTAAAAAAGTTGTCTTTATTTTTCAACTGTACACACAGTCACTGCAACCAACAAAACACAGTATGGCCGACGCGTTTCGCACTTAGTCAGTGCTTAGTCATGGCCATGACTAAGCACTGACTGTAAGTGCGAAACGCGTCGGCCATACTGTGTTTTGTTGGTTGCAGTGACTGTGTGTACAGTTGAAAAATAAAAACAACTTTTTTAAGTGATTTGGAGTGCGGCTATCCAGTTTTCGTTCTTCTATTGTGCTATTAATTTTTTGTAGTGCCTTTCCCTTTTCACCATTAAAGGCTTACTTTTTTAAGATTCATTGGTGTGCGGCTGTCCATACACTGCCTTCAAGTTTTTGCCTCATGCATTGCAGGCATCCACCTGTTTCTGAGAGGACATTGATTGCTCAGCTGTGCTCACCTGGAGCAGCAGCTTCTCCCTTCTTATTAATTTGTTGTACTGGAGTTGCTGTGTGTGCTGGGCTGTGTTTTCTGCTATGTCACTGTTGCTTTAAACACGTGTATGGCCGCCATTTTGCAGCCAGCGAATTGCTTCCTGAGGGACGGTGCAGAACGGACAGCAATCTCAGCGCTTCAGTAGCACTACAGCCTGGCCGGGTGGGGAGTTACCTGGGGGTCCCCTGCTCTGTTTTGCGGCCGGGAGGGTCTCTGCCTTGCAGTACTAGGGCGGCATAGCGGTGGGTCAACATGGAGTCTGAACAGAGGCTTCTACCCCAACCATGCCTGAGTTAACCCCTGGTGCCCCTGCGGTCTCTGTAGAGCCCATACGGCAGTCCCTTAGGCGTTTATCGCCAGGATTGAAGTGACAAGCGGCCAGAAGGGGGGAAAAAAAACCCCCTCCCTGCGCCTGCTTCTGGGGATGGCTCTGACACGCAACCAGATCCTGCTGCTGGCTCTGGTTCTGTCATGTCAGATGTTGCAGGCTTTAGCCCACACGGTCAGTGAGGATGACTCTGCTTCAGGGTCAGCGCTTGATAAGGCGTTTTGTTGGAGCTTTTATCACTGCGGTGCGGGATACTCAAAAACTCGGACGGCGGAGACATCAGAGATGCCGGTCCCTTTTGGGTACCACACGCTGCCCCGCACCGCAAAAGTGTTTCCTTGTGTTCCTTACCTGGACAAAATATTATACAAGGAATGGGATCGGCCGCAGAAAGTTTTTGATGTACCAAAATACTTTGCGGTCCGTTATCCTCTTGAGGAAGACTTAAAAAAAAAAAAAAAAAAAAAAAAAGTGTCTTCCATCAGCGGACCCCCTTTGTCCAGACTGAACAAGTCTACCACGTTACCTGTGGAAGGGGCTCCCACCTTTATGGACCCCGCAGATAGAGCTGAGGCCTGCTCCATGTTCAAAGTAGTGGGGTCGGCAGTGAGACCGGTTTTGTCCGAAGCTCTAGTGTCAGACAATTACAGAGCAGGCAAAGTCCCTGCTGCAGGAGCTGGAGGCGCATAATGCTCCTGAGCTCTGTGGGCCTGGCTGACCAGTTAGTGCAGGGCCTGCAGTTTGTCTGTGAATTGGCCCTGGATACGCTCCTCTTGCTCTCTAGGGCCTCCGCGGTGGTACTATGCCACCTTGGGTGGCTAAAGTGTTGGTCTGCGGACCAAACCTCTAAAAGGGCCTTAGGGGACTTACCCTTGAAGGGTGTACGGCTTTTTGGGGCATCCCTGGATGACATCTTTATAGATGCTACAGGGGGTAAGAGCACTCTGCTCCCGCAATCTGGGAAGGGTAAGGAGCCTCGTCATAAGCAGGGTCCCTCCTTTACCTCCCCCAAGCAATTTTTTTTTCGCCCCCAGGTGCGGCAGGAAAACGTTTTCCAGGGTGCTAAGGCACGCGCTGTAGATCAATAAGCGCACCTGGTACCACAAGCCTGCTTCTGCATGTAGGTCTGCCCCCTGCCAGATACTCGGGTGGGGGGCCGACTTTGCGCAGCTCGGTGGAGATCCCTCTTTCCGACCGCTGGGTTTGCAAGGTAATTTCCTCGGGATACAAGATAGTTTCTCTCTTGTCCACCAAACAGATTTTTCTTTCCAGGTTCCCCTGGTACGCCGGGTGGCCCTGTCAGGGGCTGGTCAGGATCTGCTGGCCAGGGTAGTGATTATACCGGTTCCTTCAAGGGAACGGTTTCAGGGGTTTTTACTCCAATCTGTTTGAAGTCCCCAAAAAAGGAAGGGGTCCGTCCAATCCTGGAGCTTAAGGCCCCTTAACTCCCTTGTCAAAGTGCAAAGATTCAGGATAGAATTGTTCGCTCTGTAGTGGCGGCTCTCCATCAGGGGGACTTTGGGGCGTGTCTGGGTACTCGGGACGCATGCCTGCATATTCCCATACATGCAAAACACCAGAGGTTTCTGCAGTTTGCGGTCGAATAGGACCATTTTCTGTTTGTGGCCCTCTCCTTTGGCCTGGCTTCAGCACCACGAGTTTTCACAATGGTGATCGCTCTGATTCTGGCCCAGCTAAGGCAGCGCGGAATCGCTTTTGTGGGATACCTGGACGACCTTATCCTGAGAGCTTCTTTAAGCTCAGTCTTGGGAGAGGATGGTCCATCACCTGCCAGCCCCTCCAAAAGATTCAGGTGGCTACTGAATGTCCAGAAATCAATGTTGGTACCGTCTCAGCGACTGGAATACCTGGGGTTGGTCCTTGATTTCTCAGAAGCAAGTTTTTTCTCCCGACGGAAGAACTCCAGACACTGCAATCTGCAGTGCAGCGGTTAGCGACCCAGATGTGGTCCTCGCTTCGCTTTTGCAAGAGAATTCTGGGTCCCATGGTGGCCTTTTTCGAGGCGTTTCCGTATACCCAATTCCACACCCGAGTGTTACAGAAAGAGATTCTGTCACGTTGGGACAAGCTCCCTTCGTCTCTGTATTACCAGGTTTGGGTGAGTCGCCTGGTCAGGTCCTCCCTAGTGTGGTGGATGACATCTCCGGTACTTCGGACCAGGAAATTATTCCTGCCGTGCTATCGGACAGTGGTCACGACGGATACCAGCCTCTCTGGCTGGGGGCGTTCTGGAGTGTCCAGTCAGCCCAGGGGCGGTGGAGTCCCATCTGCCAATCAATGTCCTGGAGCTCCGGGCTATCGGGCTGCGGCTCTCCCAAGTGGTCTCTGGGTCTGCAGGACCATTCGGTCAGGATCCAGTCCGACAACGCCTCGGCCGTGGCGTATGTCTGCCATCAAGGGGGCACGCGGAGCTGAGCCGCGGCGGCGGAGGTTGCACACATTCTCTGGTGAGCCACAAGGTACGTTCTGGCTCTGTCGGCCGTGTGCATTCTGGGGGTGCAGAGTTGACAAGCCGACTACCTAGGTCGCCAAACACTGGACCAGGGAGAATGGTCGTTGCACCCGGAAAAGTTTCAGAGTTGTGCCAAAAATGGGGCACTCCAGGCGTGGACCTTCTGGCGTCCCGTCTCAATCGGAAGATGTCACATTTTGTGGCCAGGTCAAGAGACCCTTCGGCGGACGCATCAGACACACCGTGGGGTCACCATCGCCTAGTCTACGCCTTCCCTCCTCTGGAGCTTCTCCCTCGCCTGTTGCCTAGAGTGGAAGCGGAGGGGTTACCAACAATCCTGGTTGCTCCGGATAGGCCGCGCCGTTCCTGGTACGCGGACCTGGTGCGTCTGGTGGCAGACGTCCCTTTGCTTCTACCCCTGAGAGTAGATCTTCTGTCGCAGGGTCCGATTTTTATCACCCTGCTTTACAGTCGCTGGCTTTAACGGCATGGCTGTTGGGAGCCAGGGGCTGAAGGACCGAGGTTCGTCGGACTCGGAGATTTCTACCATGCTACTTGCACGGAAGTCTACTTCACTTAGGGTTTGCCAGCGTACGTGGAAGGCCTACATCTCTACGCGTGCAGAGATGAAATGGCATCCCCGCACATTCGTGCTGTCCCAGATTTTGCTGTTTTTAAAGCGTGGAGTGGATCAGGCTCTCGCCTTAAATACGGTTATGGGTCAGATTTCGGCCTTGGCTGTTTATTTTCAGCGGCCGTTGGCAAAGCACTCCCTGGTGCGTACGTTTGTACAGGGGGTCAGGCATGTGGACCCTCCTGTGCATCCTCCACTGCCTCCGTGGGACTTGAATTCGGTCCCCTCGGTGCTTCAAAGGGCTCCGATTGAGGACATTCGGGAGATTCATCTGTTGACTCTGTCCCAGGAGGTGGTCTTCCTTGCAGCCATTCCTTCGGTCAGACGAGTGTGGGATCTGGCGGCCTTGTCTTGCAAGGCTCTTTTACTTGGTCACACAAGGATAAGGTGGTGCTGCGGCCGCAGCCATTGTTCCTTTCGAAGGTTGTTTCGGCTTTTCACATTGAGGACATTGGTTTTACTATCCTTATGTCCTCAGGCGGAGAACTCGAAGGAGGCCACGTTACTTTCCTTGGACGTGGTGCGAGCCCTACGGGCGTACTTGTCTACTACAGCTCCGTTCCGGAGATCGGACTCACTGTTCGTGTCAGTGACTGGTCCTAAAAAAGGTCTGGCGGTCGTCGGCCTCTATTTTTCAGGTGGAGCAGACAGGTTGTGCTCCTGGCCTATGCCCTAAAAGGGGCGGGCGCCTGCCTTTCTGGTTAAGGCGCATTCGACCAGGGCGGTTGATCCCTCTTGGACTTTTCGCCATCAAGCGTCTGTTTTACAGGTGTTTAAGACAGCGATCTGATCGTCAACCTACACCTTTTCAAGTTTTGCAAGGTGGATGTGAGTGCATCTTCAGATGCCTCCTTTGGCCTCAAGTTTTTGCAGGCGGCTGTTTAAGGTTGAAGTTCCTCCATTGAGGCACTCTGGTTTGTTTGGGGTGAAGCTTAATTTGCTGTGTTTTTTCCCACGCTCAAATTTTTTTTGACACTGCTCGGTCAATTGCTGCTGTGTCCGTCCATGAACAGAAGAGAAAATAGGATTTTTGTACTCACCGTAAAATCCATTTCTCTGAGTTCATGGACGGACACGGCACCCACCCCTCCTTTGTACTGCTTGTTACGAACTGGAAGCTGCTAGAGCAGGGTGTGGGTTATACCCCTGGGGAACCACGCCCCCTGGGAGGAGCTGCACTGAGGAAAGTGTTAACACTTAAAGTGCTTTGTTTCTGCCTAAACTCTCCTGAAGGAAGCGGATATAACCCTAAGGTCAATTGCTGCTGTGTCCGTCTGTGAACTCCGAGAAATGGATTTTACGGTGAGTACAAAAATCCTTTTTTCTCTTCCGTTCATGGATCTTCGATCCTTGTAGTCCCCCCATGTTCGGCCATCGAGCACGTGCCGGCCTTAAGCTATGCGCTGGGCCGTCCACGACATGCCCCGTTGCTCCAGGGGTGGCCGGTTAGCTATATGCTACAGGGCACACATATGACCGGTCTCTAAGGCTGAGTCACGGCGTGCCGGGCCTAGAGCCATGCCGTATCTGCTGCGGACGTTTTGTCTGTCTGGAATGCTTCCAGCCGGTGGTCGCAGGATGGGCAAGTAGTATCACCTTGCCTTGGCATGGTGGTTCGGCTGGTGCATTCCTAGGGTGGTCGATCGAGGGTCCGCCCTGCTTTCCTCTCTCCCTTCCTTCCCCGCATTCTGGGTGGCGGCCGTGAGGTGGGGGGTCCGACTGGGGGGCTCCGCTGCTGTGGGGTGCTTTTTTTTTGTCTTTTATGATGCCGTGTGTGCTGGGGGGGGACCTGCAGGGTCTGGTGCATTTGATGTGTTCTGCTGTTTTTTTTTTTTTCACTATGTTTTAAAACACTTGTATGGCCGCCATTTTACCAGGGACGCGCTTCTATTGAATCGGTGGCCATTTTCTTGTAGCCCGTATGCTGTTTTTCTGCATGTCGGCAGCCATCTTGGAAAGGGTTTTGGCTTCTAGTGACCAGAATAACGGTGCGTATGCTCTCGGCACACTTCCTGAGGGACGGCACAGCACGGGCAGCGTTTTCAGCTTCTCAACAGCACTACAGCCTGGTCGGGTGGTGAGTCCTCTGGGGGGTCCCCTGCTCTCTGTTGCGGCCGGGAGGGTGGCCTGTGGGTCCTGCCTTGCAGTACAAGGGCTGCAGTTATGGTGGGTCAGCATGGCGTCCGAACCGGAGGCTTCTACCCCAAGCATGCCAGAGTTAACCCTTAGTGCCCCTGTTCCTGCGGCCTCAGTGGATGCTATGACGGCAGTACTTGAGGCGTTTGTTGCCCGGATTGAAGCGGCGAGTGGCCAGAAGGGGGGTAAAAGCGCCCCCTCCCTACGCCTTCTTCTGGGGATGTCTCTGACACGGAATCAGGCCCTGCTACTGCGTCTGGCCCTGGTTCCGTTCTGTCACAAGATGCAGGCCCAGCCCACACGGACAGTGAGGATGACTTTGCTTCAGGGTCAGCGCATGATAAGGCGTTTGTTGGAGCTCTTATCACTGCGGTGCAGGATACTCAAACATGGATTCGGCGGAGTCATCAGAGATGCCGGTACCTTTTGGGTTCCGCAAGCCGCCCCGCGAAAGTGTTTCCTTGTGTTACTTATCTTAACAAATTGTTGTACAAGGAATGGGATCGGACGCAGAAAGTTTTTGCTGTTCCAAAGTACTTTGCGGTCCGTTACCCGTTTGAGGAGGATTTCCTAAAAAAGTGGGTATCTCCTCCGTCAGTGGACCCCCCTGTGTCCAGACTGAACAAGGCTACCACGTTGCCTGTGGAAGGGGCTCCCGCTTTTAAGGACCCCGCAGATGGGAGAGCTGAGGCTGTGGCCCGCTCCATGTTCATAGTGGTGGGGTCGGCGGTGAGACCAGTCTTTGCCGGGGCTCTAGTGTCGCAGACACTTACCGAACGGGCAAAGTCCTTGCTGCAGGAGCTGGAGGCGCAGAATGCTCCTGAGCTCTGTGTGGAACTGGCCGACCAGTTGGTGCAGGGCCTAAAGTTTGTCTGTGAATCGGCCCTGGATACGCTTCCCTTGCGCTCCAGGGCCTCCGCGGTGGTGCTACGCCGCCTTGTGTGGCTGAAGTGTTGGTCTGCGGACCAGTCTTCTAAAAAGGCCTTGGTGGATTTACCTTTTAAGGGTGAACGGCTATTTGGGGCGTCTCTGAATGACATCATAAAAGATGCCGCAGGAGGTAAGAGCACTTGCTCCCGCAATCTGGAAAGGGTAAGGAGCCTCGTCGTAAGCAAGGGGCCTCCTTTACTACCCCCAATCGTTTTTTTCGCCCCCCAGGTGCGGCAGGAAAACGTTTCCAGGGCGCTAAGGTGCCCGCATATCGGGTGGGGGGCCGGCTTCGCGGCTCGGTGGAGGTCTCTTCTTTCCGATGGGTTTGCAAAGTGGTTTCCTCGGGGTACAAGATAGTTTCTCTCTTGTCCACCAAACTAATTTTTTCCTTCCAATCTCCAGCTTCCTCGAACGCCGGGTGGCCCTGTCAGGGGCTGTTCAGGACATGCTGGTCAGGGGAGTGATTGTACCGGTTTCCTCTGCGGAACGGTTCCAGGGGTTTAACTCCAATCTGTTTGTAGTCCCCAAGAAGGAAGGGGTCCGTCCAATCCTGGACCTCAAGGCCCTCAATTGTTTTGTCAAAGTGCAAAAGTTCAGGATGGAGTCGATTCGCTCGGTAGTGGCGGCGCTCCATCAGTGGGATTTTCTGGCGTCCTTGGATATCAAGGACGCGTACCCGCATATGCACGAAACACCAGAGGTTTCTGCGTTTTGCAGTCTGAGGACCACTTTCAATTTGTGGCCCTCCTGTTCGGCCTGGCCTCGGCACCACAGGTTTTCACCTAGGTGCTCGCGCCGATTCTGGCCCTGCTGAGGCAGCGCGGGATCGCTATCATGGGATACCTGGACGACCTTCTTCTGAGAGCTTCCTCGGGCTCAGTTAGAAGAGGACGTGTCCATCACCTGTCAGGCCCTCCGAGAGTTCGGTTAGCTATTGAATGTCCAGAAGTCGGTTCTGGTACCGTCTCAGCGGTTGGAATACCTGGGGTTGGTCCTGGATTCCTCAGAGGCAAGGGTCTTTCTCCCAACTGAGAAATTACAGACGCTGCAATCTGCAGTGCAGCGATTGGCGACCCAAGAATGGTCGTCGCTACGCTTTTGCATGCGAGTTCTGGGTCTGATGTTAGCCTCGTTCGAGGCAGTTCCGTATGCTCAATTCCACACGAGTGTTACAGAAAGAGATTCTGTCACGTTGGGACAAGCTCCCCTCGTCTCTGGATTACCAGATTCAGGTGAGTCGCCTGGTCAGGTCCTCCCTAGTGTGGTGGCTGACATCCGGTACTTCGGACGGGAAAATCGTTTCTGCCGTGCCATTGGACAGTGGTCACGACGGATGCCAGCCTCTCCAGCTGGGGCTCCGAGCGATCCGGCTGTGCCTCTCCAAGTGGTCTTGGGATCTACAGGACCGGTCAGGATCCTGTCCGACAACAGCTGTGGCGTACATCAATCATCAGGGGGGCACACGAAGCTCGGCCGTAGCGACGGAAGTCGTGCACATTCTCCGGTGGGCCGAAAGATACGCTCTGGCTCTGTTGGCCGTGTACATTCCGGGGGTGCAGAACTGGCAGGCCGACTACCTAAGTAGCTAGACGAAGAAGAATGGTTGCTACACCCGGAAGTGTTTCGGAGTCTGTGCCAAAAATGGGGCACTCCGGACGTGGATCTTCTGGCGTCCTGTCTCAATCGGAAGGTGTCACGATTCGTGGCCAGGTCAAGAGACGCCTGGGCGGACGCGTTGGTGGCACCATGGGGTCACTATCGCCTAATCTACGCCTTCCCTCCTCTAAAGCTTCTTCCCCGCCTGCTGCGCAGAGTGGAAGCCGAGGGCATACTAACAATCCTGATCGCCCCGGATTGGCTGCGCCGTCCCTGGTACGTGGACCTGGTGCGTCTGCCCCTGAGAGAAGATCTTCTGTCGCAGGGTCCTATTTTTCACCCTGCTTTACAGTCGCTGGCTTTAACGGCGTGGCTGTTGAGAACCAGGTGCTGAAGGATCGAGGTCTGTCGGACTCGGTGATTTCTACCATGCTACGTGCACGGAAGTCTACTTCGCGGAAGATTTAACATTGTACGTGGAAGGCCTACGTCTCCATGTGTGAGGAGATGAGTTGGCATCCCCCGTACATACGTGATGTCCCGGATTCTGCTGTTCTTACAGCGTGGAGTGGATCAGGCTCTCGCCTTAAGTACAGTTAGGGGTCAGATTTCAGCCTTGGCTGTTTACTTTCAGCGAACATTGGCAGCGCACTACCTGGTGCGTACGTTTTATACAGGGGGTTCGGCATTTGTGGCCCCTCCTGTGCGTCCTCCACTGCCTCCATGGGACTTTAACTTAGTCCTCTCGGTGCTTCAAGAGTCTCCGTTTGAGGACATTCGTAAGATTCCCTTGTTGACTCTGTCCCAGAAGGTGTTTTTTCTGGTGGCAATTACTTCGGTCAGACGGGTTTCTGAACTGGCGGCCTTGTCTTGCAAGGCTCCTTTCTTGGTCATCCACAAGGACAAGGTGGTGCTGCGGCCACAGCCGTCATTCCTTCCGAAGGTTGTTTCGGCTTTTCACATTAATGAGGACATTGTTTTGCCATCCTTATGTCCTCGGCCGAAGAACCCGAAGGAAACCACGTTGCATTCCTTGGACGTGGTTCGGGCCCTACGGATGTACTTGTCTGCTACGGCTCAGTTTCGAAGGTCAGATTCACTGTTCGTGTCGGTGACTGGTCCTAAGAAAGGTCTGGCAGTCTCGTCGGCCACCATTTCTAGATGGATCAGACAGGTCGTGCTCCAGGCCTATGCCCTAAAGGGGCGGGCGCCACCCTTTCAGGTTACGGCGCATTCGACCTAGGCGATTGGTGCCTCTTGGGCTTTCCGCCATCAAGCGTCTGTTTTACAGGTGTTTAAGGCAGCGACCTGGTCGTCAGTCCACTCCTTCTCAAAGTTTTAAAAGGTGGATGTGAGTGCATCTTCGGATGCCTCCTTTGGCCGCAAGGTTTTACAGGGGGCTGTTTAAGGTTGAAGTTCCTCGTTGAGGAACTCTGGTTTGTTTGGGGTGAAGTTTCGTTTGCTGTGTTTTTCCCACCCCTCTAAATATTTTGACACTGCTTGGGGACGTCCCTAAGGTCAATTGCTGCTGTGTCCGTCCACGAATGGAAGAGAAAATAGGATTTTTGTACTCACCGTAAAATCCATTTCTCTGAGTTCATGGACGGACACAGCACCCTCCCCTCCTTTGTTTGTACTGCTTGTTACGAACTGGGGCTGCATGATGCAGAGAGAGGGATGTACCCGGGGGACCTGCCCCCTGGGAGGTGCTATACTGAGAGAAGTGTTTTAACACTTAAAGTGCTGTTTTTTCTGCCTAGTCATGTCCTGAAATTAAGGTAGATAACCCTAAGGTCAATTGCTGCTGTGTCCGTCCATGAACGTAAGAGAAAGTGCTCTGGTCTTTGACCAGCAATATGGTCCGCGGGGGTTAAGTGGTTAATAATGTCATCCAGTGAGGTACCAAAAAGTCTTCCACCCTTGAAGGGTAAATCTGCCTAGTAATCTCCTGAAAGGAAGGTAGATAACCTTAAGGTCAATTGCTGCTTAGTCCGTCCATGTATGATGGATCTCTTGACCTCAAAGGGGTCAACATGGTTTTCTACTGCTGTTCCAAATTACATTTTTCAGATCACCATGCATGGCTAGGAATAAGTCACTGACACTCCGTCTCAGAAGCACACCATTATCTGTGTTTATTGCTCGAAGCTCTGTTACAGTATGATACGTCACTATTATGTTAATGTGAACTAGAAAGCGCATCTAATTGGTCAAGGTACAAGATGGGGTGTTGATCTTAGCCGGCCCTCTGACGTGTCTTCACCTCCGCATTCCAAAGGGCTGTGTGGGAGTGGAGGGTATGCGCCATGTTTGGGAGGGATGCTATCGGTGGTATACAAGAAAAAGCAATATAGACTTTATATTAAAGATGCATAGAGAATAGACATTTTCTAATTTATCATTATGCTCATTGCATTCCTTCAAACATGAACTCAGAGAAATGGATTTTACGGTGAGTACAAAAATCCTATTTTTTGCGATTCAGCACTGCGTCGCTTTAACTGACAATTGCGCGTGCGACATGGCTCCTGAACAAAATTGGCGTTCCCCCCCCACAAATATAGCTTTCATTTGGTGGTATTTGATCACCTCTGCGGTTTTTAGTTTTTGCTCTATAAACAAAAATAGAGCAACAATTTTGAAGAAAAAACGTTTTTTTTGCTATAAAAAAAATGTTCTCGGTTTAGTCCGATACGTAATCTTCTACATATTTTTGGTAAAAATAAAAATCGCAATAAGCGTATAGTGATTGGTTTGCGCAAACTTTATAGCGTCTACAAAATAGGGGATATAATTCAGATTTTTTTTTTTTTACTAGTAATGGCTGCGATCTGCGTTTTTTTGTCAGGACTGCAATATTGCGGCGGATACATCAGACACTTTTGACACATTTTTGGGACCATTCACATTTATATAGCGAACAATGATATAAATATGCACTGATTACTGTATAAATAGGACTGGCAGGGAAGGGGTTAACACTAGGGGCCGAGGAAGGGGTTAATGTATTCCGTAATTAGTGATTTTTACTGGGGGAGGTGACCGATGGTTGTCCCTATGTACAAGGGACACACCATCAGTCTCCTCTCCCTGACAGGACGTGGAGCTCTGTGTTAACACACTGAGCTCCACGCCCCTGTCTCCGTTACTACCTATCATGGGTGCCTGGCGGCCATCGCGGCCGCCAGGCACACGCATCGGCGACTGACGCGGCGGGCGTGCGCCGCTCGTGCGCCCCCCAGTGGCCGTATATAGACGGCCTCCCGGCAATTAAGAGTTGAATTGCGGCTGTAAAAACCTGCCGGGCGAGAAGTGGTTAATGCATTCTATGCATCAAGATTAAAAAAAAAACTTTGGTGTGCAGCAGCTCACCCTAATACCTGAGCCCCATCTCTATCCAGCGCTGTGCACAATTGGCCTCGGCTGTCCTCTACTCTCCCTCCTGATTAGCTGAAACAAAGCTGCACCATGCCTGATTTTGACTGCTGCAGCAGTCAATCAGGAGAGGAGTGGGGACGTACTGTGGCTTTTTGTCTGAATGAACACACAGAGCTACTTGCTGTGGGGTGGGCACTCAATGGGAGGTGCAAAGGGAGCTGGCGAGAGACCTGAGAAAAGGCAGATTGGGGCTGCTCTGTGTAAAACCACCACACAGAGCACATAAGTATGAAATTGTGGTTGTTTTTAAAGAAAGAAAAAAAAACGCGATCACTTTAATTTTATACATGTTAAGAATTGAGTGGTTCAGCTTTACTGTGGGTGGTGTTTCTGTCCCAGAATTTGTATGCAAACTAGGAAATAAACTGTGGAAGCTTCCTTCTAAGCCTTTCACACGGCTGATTTGAGTATTTGAAAAGGTTAAACCCTCTTTTATTTCACAGGTGGCTTTAGAGGAAAAAATGAAGATGTAGGGGTGGAATCTGGTAAAGGTAAAATAAAACATTATTTATGTATATTTGAGACACATTGTTTTATGTTTGGAAATAACATTTTTATTTTCTTAAGGTCAAGAGGGATTGGACCGCTCAGAACAAGGTAAGCGATTTGGTTCACCTTTCCTTTCAGGTTTAGCTCGCCTATACCAAAAACTGCCTAATGCAACAATGGAAAAACCTGTAGATAAAAACAAACTACAACTTTGACCAATGTTAAACAATAATGTTCTTTGCTATATGTGTAGGCTTTTTGTGTATCTCTTTAATCCTGAGAAACTTAATGGTGACATCCCACAGATGCACACTGTCTTCTGTTACTGTAGCTCTGAGCTTGATGCTGCGTTGGTCAGAATAGTGAACCTAAAATGTACTGGTCTTTTTGAGCTTGCTCATGTTATGGTGGGAAGTGTCTATGCAACATAAGAACAAGGCATGGCAAGATGATGCAATTTCAAAGGGTTTTAAACCACTTGCCGATCAGCTGTTGCAGTTTTACTGCGGCAACATGGCTCGGCTGGATGCCGATGACCGCTGGGCACCCCCCGATCGCTCGTGTCAGAGCGCGAACCAGGGGCTGTGGGTGCAAACCCACAGCTCCCGGTTCTTTCAGGGGAGAAATAACTGATCGTATGTTCATACAACGTATGAACAGCGATCTGTCAATTCACCAATAAGTCCCATTCCCCCCTTCAGTTAGAACAGAGCGGGAATTTAACCCCTTGATCGCACCCTAGTGTTAACCCCTTCACTGCCAGTGACATTTTTACAGTAATTGGTGCATTTTTAAAGCACTGATCGCTATAAAATTGTCAATGGTCCCAAAAATTTCCAATCTGTTCTCCATAATGGAACAAGTGAAAGATGTCTGCGCTGTGAAAACACACTATCCATAATATATTGCAAATGTGTGAAAGGGGCAGGGGGGGAAGGGACACAAGTGACAGTGAATACGTGGGTATGCCGTGGTGATAACTATAGATAGCAAAAAATTTGAACAATAACTCAGTAAATATAAAAGATACACATATGCAACAAAAAAAAAAAAAAAAAATATATATATATATATATATATATATATAAAAGTCCAAGAAACGAAAGAAACCCAAGGTCTCCAAAAGTCTGGTAAGTCTTATGGTTGAAAAATGAGGACAGATATTCAAGGAAGGGAGACCCCACTGCCAACTCTGGTGAAGAAAGGATAGACTGTCACCTTAAAGATCTCCACACACACACACCTCTGGTGGTTCCAGCAGCTCACCTTACATCAAGCAAAAAGAGCCTGATAGGAAAACCCTTTGGTCTGGTCTTGATGGTATAGATTGCTCTCACATTCCAAGGCAGTACATGCAAATATAAGGAACATAGAGCAGGATTTTGTAATATTGATAAGGGGGGGGGTCTTGCACATAACACACTCAGATGCACTCACATGGAATATAAAATATGAGGCCTATCTCCACGAGCGGCGAGCTCGTCACTGTCCTGCTTCTCCTCTCTCACCAGTTTCCACGCATGTCAGGCAGTTTCCATATATGTCAGGCTGGAAACACTATACAGCTCATGCAGCAGTGGAACAATCAAAGCAATAGGGAAGCAAAACACATCGCATAATCCAGTAAAAACTATCAAATTTAATTTAAAACAGCACATAAAACTCACATTTAAGTCGGTATTAATGGCAGAAATCCACGAGTAGCGAACTCGTACTACGTCCAGATGCTAGGGGTTGTCCAGCGCTCCAATCCCGACGCGTATCGCCACACATGTGACTTCCATCAGGGGATGATGTAGAGGAAATACCTACAGACTTATATAGTCTGCATAATTGGGAGCCCGGCGTCCATTTTCCCGGAGTCCTCAAGCTAAAACTCTCATAGGTGCTGCAAAATGCCAGCGCCATTTTGTTGGAGGCTCTATCTGAGTAAAGCAAATAGCAGCACACGACTATAAGGCTCCCAACATAATGTCATTCGCATTCTCAATACCACCAAAAGAAAGCTCTATTTGTGGAGAAAAAAGGACGCAAATTTTGTTTGGGTACAGCATCGTACGACCATGCAAGCGATGCAGTGCCAAATTGTAAAAAATGCAATCTTCTCGGGCTGAAGCGCGGTTAAGCCAGGCTTCAGGAGGTACAGTGCCTTGCGAAAGTATTCGGCCCCCTTGAACTTTGCAACCTTTTGCCACATTTCAGGCTTCAAACATAAAGATGTAAAACTGTATTTTTTTTTTGAAGAATCAACAAGTGGGACACAATCATGAAGTGGAACGAAATTGGATATTTCAAACTTTTTTAACAAATAAAAAACTGAAAAATTGGGCGTGCAAAATTATTCAGCCCCCTTAAGTTAATACTTTGTAGCACCACCTTTTGCTGCGATTACAGCTGTAAGTCGCTTGGGGTATGTCTCTATCAGTTTTGCACATCGAAAGACTGAAATTTTTGCCCATTCCTCCTTGCAAAACAGCTCAAGCTCAGTGAGGTTGGATGGAAGAGCGTTTGTGAACAGCAGTTTTCAGTTCTTTCCACAGATTCTCGATTGGATTCAGGTCTGGACTTTGACTTGGCCATTCTAAGACCTTGATATGTTTATTTATGAACCATTTCATTGTAGATTTTGCTTTATGTTTTGGATCATTGTCTTGTTGGAAGACAAATCTCCGTCCCAGTCTCGGGTCTTTTGCAGACTCCATCAGGTTTTCTTCCAGAATGGTCCTGTATTTGGCTCCATCCATCTTCCCATCAATTTTTTACCATCTTCCCTGTCCCTGCTGAAGAAAAGCAGGCCCAAACCATGATGCTGCCACCACCATGTTTGACAGTGGGGATTGTGTGTTCAGGGTAATGAGCTGTGTTGCTTTTACGCCAAAACATAAAATTTTGCATTGTTGCCAAAAAGTTTGATTTTGGTTTCATCTGACCAGAGCACCTACTTCCACATGTTTGGTGTGTCTCCCAGGTGGCTTGTGGCAAACTTTAACCACTTGCTTACTGGGCACATATATCCCCTTCCTGCCCAGGCGAAATTTCAGCTCTCAGCACTGCAACGCTTTAAATTAAAATTGCGCGGACGTGCCTCCCAAACAAAATTTACCTTTTTTTCCCACAAATAGAGCTTTCTTTTTGTGGTATTTGATCACCTCTGCGGTTTTTATTTTTTGCGCTATAAACAAAAAAGCACGTCAATTTTGAAAGACACTATTTTTCACTTTTTGCTATAATAAATATCCCACTTAAAAAAAAAAAAAATTCTCGGTTTAGGCCGATACGTATTCTACTTATTTTTGCTAAAAAAAATTAGAATGCTGACATTTTTTTTTACTAGTAATACGGCTATCTGCAAATTTTGTCAGGACTACGATATTGCGGCGTACACATCGGACACTTTTGACACATTTTTGGGACCATTCACATTTATACAGCGATCAGTGCTAAAAAAAATGCATTGATTACTGTATAAATGTGACTGGCAGGGAAGGGGTTAACACTAGGGGGTGAGGAAGGGGTTAAATGTGTATCCTGGGTGTGTTCTAACTGTGAGTGGAGGGGGTGACTGGGGGAGGTGACCGATGCTGTGTCCCTATGTACAAGGGACATAACTTCGGTCTCCTCTCTCCCTGACAGGGCGTGGAGCTCTGTGTTTACACACAGAGCTCCACATCCCTGGCTCTGTCATTGCCGATCGCCGGTACCTGGCGGACATCGCGGCCGCCAGGCACGCGCATCGGCATTTCGGGGGCGCGCGCACGCCCCCCAGTTGGCGGAGGATGATCATATGATGTCCTCCTGGATTTGCAGAGCCACCGTGAGGCCGTCTTATGACTATGGCCCGTGGCTTTTTGTATCCAACTCCGGCTTTAAACTTCTCCACAACAGTATCTCGGACCTACCTGGTGTGTTCCTTGTTCTTCATGATGCTCTCTGCGCTTTAAACGGACCTCTGAGACTATCACAGTGCAGGTGCATTTATACGAAGACTTGATTATACACATTTATCATCATTAGTCATTTAGGTCAACATTGGATCATTCAGAGATCCTCACTGAACTTCTGGAGAGTTTGCTGCACTGAAAGTAAAGAAGCTGAATAATTTTGCACGCCCAATTTTTCAGTTTTTTATTTGTTAAAAAAAGTTTGAAATATCCAATAAATTTTGTTCCACTTCATGTAAACAAGTAAAAAGTGTTAGCGCTGTGAGAAAAATATAAATTAATACTAAAACTATAACAATGTGAAGGGAAAAAAAGGCACAAGTGACTGAAAACTGGTGAAGTGTTACAACATGATAGCAATATAAAGAACAGTCTCTGAATATCAAATGGTGGTACACATATGATCTGAGGCAGGGAAGTCCAAAAGCAGAAGACCACACATTCACTATTAAGTCTGAATCGACTGATGGATGGAAGAAGAGAAAACACTCAAATGGAAGAAGACCCTGCAACCGAATCTGTACCACCATTTGATATTCAGAGACTGTTCTTTATATTGCTATCATGTTGTAACACTTCACCAGTTTTCAGTCACTTGTGCCTTTTTTTCCCTTCACATTGTTATAGTTTTAGTATTTATATTTTTCTCACAGCGCGAACACTTGTTACTATATCACATTTTGTCTATTAAGGTAGACCCTCCTAGTGTTTGCAGCAGTGCTCCCTTCACCTCCCTTTCTCCCTCCCCTTTCTCATTTTACAGACAGCGCAGGAGTTTCACCTTATTCATTTGTTCCACTTCATGATTGTGTCCCACTTGTTGATTCTTCAAAAAAATTTGTTTTATTTCTTTATGTTCGAAGCCTGAAATGTGGCAAAAGGTCGCAAAGTTCAAGGGGGCCGAATACTTTTGCAAGGCACTGTATGTAAATGTCCTACACAAATCCATCTTGGTCCCCTTTCACACTTGTGCGACTTCAAAGTCGAGCAATTTTGCTGCGATTTCAAGGAATGCCTGTGTAATTGCCATCAAAATCGGACTAAAGTTGTGCAGTGACTACTTTGAAGTCGGAACGACTTGAAGTCGTACTAATAGGTCATTGGAAATTATGGGTTACTGTGGAGAAAAGAGTAGCGCTAGAAATGATTAGAATTCCTTGTGATGAATTTATAAATAAAATAAAAAATAAACTATGTTCATATACAACACCACCACATGTGACAATGGATAGTGTTAGCATTAGTAATACCATTAATAATAGTCTATAAACCTCCAGTGAATAGACAGAATCCAACGGTGAGTGTTAGACAGAAGATCCACCACCACTTGTGATAGGGGGCTTACTGGATGGATTGGACCCAGAAGGGCATATACCCACTAGGCCAATCAAGCTTGTAAATACGATGCACTTTAGGGGATATATCACAGATGTCTCAAAGCCAGGAATCATTGATAAGACCTCAGGCAGGGAAATCCAGGGGTTCACACCAGGTTATGATTTACAGCAAATCGCAGACACATCAGATATCCCTCCTTGGTGATGTCACACGTGTGACATCACCAAGGAGGAGGGATATCTGATGTGTCGTGTCTGCAATTTGCTGTAAATCACCACCTGGTGTGTACCCCTGGATTTTCCTGCCTGAGGTCTTATCAATGATTCCTGGCTTTGAGACATCTGTGATATATCCCCTAAAGTGCATCGTATTTACAAGCTTGATTGGCCTAGTGGGTATATGCCCTTCTGGGTCCAATCCATCCGAACTGGCTCCGTCCAGTTTCTTGTCATTATCCATTCATTGGAGGTTTATGGACGATTATTAATGGTATTACTAATGTTGACACTATCCATTGTCACTTGTGGTGTTATATATGAACATTGTTTATTTTTTCTTATTTATGAATTCATCACAAGGAATTCTAATCTTTTCTAGCGCTACACTTTTCTTCACAATATTTTCTAGCAAATTGATCTCTCTTGCTGTGTTGGCTGCTCCACTCACACATTATTAGATGGCGCTGTATTTTTTTCTTTTGAAATTATGGGTTACGACTTGTCATTGCAGTCCCAAATCGTGGGACAAGTCGTACAAGTGTGAAAGAGGCCTTAAGCCAAAGCTGCACAGTTTGCATTTATCTACAGCCTCTCATCTGCATTTTTTTTGGTCAAGTTGATCTAACCCTCTACTGTAACAAAAATTAATTCATGTAAAGTTAAATATTTTCAATTTTTTTTTTCTACTAACAGGTCCACCAAGGGTGACCTATGTTCCACCTCCTCCACCTGAAAATGAAGCTGATATTTTTAAACATTACCAGACCGGCATTAACTTTGACAAATATGATGACATTGTGGTTGAGGTCTCTGGAAGTGATGTTCCACCAGCAATACTGGTTTGTCTTGAGAATTTAATTTTTTTTGTGGTTTATGAAATTGTCATTGCTGTTAAAATGACATTTATTACATTTATGCTTTTCTTTTTAAAGCGCACCTGTCCCCTCATGCAAAAGAACATGCACGCATGGGAGTTGTTGTTGCAAATGTCAGAGCTGGACAGCTTGGTCTGTTAAAGGAAGTAAAAAGATTACTTCCCATGTGGAAATAATGGGGGGGCAGCCACCCCATCCAAGAATTTGTAAACCAATACATTTTTGCTTATTTAACCAGTTTCTGCCCACACTATTGACTGCTACAGTGTGGGCTTGTAATGCTGGCAGGGTGTCCATGGACGTCGTCCTATGATCGCTCTGCCTGCGGCGCCCTCTTGAGTGATTGCTGAGTGCTTTGGACTCGGCTAATCGGATTTGGGTAAAGGGCCAATCACAGCAGCCCTTTACCACATCATCTGTCAGCCCTCTGTATATTATTTCAATAAAAACCAGCTGACAGCTGCGGGAGGGAGAGGAGAAGCGGCTAACTGCTGCTTTATTGAAAGGCTATACAGGGGGATTGGTTCGCTGTGAAAAAATGCCAATGGTCCCAAAATGTCAAGTGTCCGCCATAAGGTCGCAGTACTGATAAAAATCACAGATCGCCGTCATTACTAGTAAAATAAATATTAATAAAAATGCCATAAAACTATCCCCTATTTTGCAGATGCTATAACTTTTGCGCAAACCAATCAAACGCTTATTGCGTTTTTTTTTTTTTTTTTTTTTTTTACAAAAAATATGTAGAAGAGTACGTATCGACCTAAACTGAGGACATTTTTTTTTTATACATATATATTTTTGGGGGATTTTTATTAGAGCAAAAAGTAAAAAAAAAATATTTTTTTTTTTTTTAAATTGTCGCTGTATTTTTGTTTATAGCGCAAAAAATAAACAGAGGTGATCAAATGTCACCAAAAGAAAGCTCTATTTGTGGGGGATGTCAATTTTGTTGGGGTGCCATGTCGCACAACCTTGAAATTGTCCGTTAAAGCGACACTGCCGTATCGCAAAAAGTGGTCCAGTCATTGACCAGGAAAATCATCCGGGGCTGAAGTGGTTAAACATGTTTTTATTGAACTAAAGAGAATGTTGTCAAAATGAAGGCTATATAGGTGTAAATAAGCCCTGTACACACGATCGGTCAAACCGATGAGAAAGTTTTGATGGATTTTTCCATCAGTTAACCGATGAAGCTGACTGATGGTCAGTCGTGCCTACACACCATCGGTTAAACCGATTGTGTCAGAACGCGGTGATGTAAAACACAACGTGCTGAAAAAAAATGAAGTTCAATGCTTCCAAGCATGCGTCGACTTGATTCTGAGCATGCGTGGATTTTTAACCGATGGACGTGCCTCCAGACGATCGTTTTTTTACTATCGGTTATGTATCCATCTGTTAATTTTAAAACAAGTTTGAATTTTTTTAACCGATGGGGCCCACACACGATCGGTTTGGTCTGATAAACTGTCCATCAGACCGTTCTCATCGGTTTGACCGAGTGTGTGTACGCTGCATTAGAGATTATGACAAAAACATTTTTTTTCCTGTGTAACATCTTTATCTTTTGTAGACCTTTGAAGAAGCAAATCTTTGTGACACGCTAGCAAGAAATGTGTGCAAAGCTGGATATGTGAAATTGACTCCTATACAGAAACACAGTATTCCTATTATCATGGCTGGTCGTGATTTAATGGCTTGTGCACAGACGGGATCTGGAAAAACGGTATTTGCTTTTTAACATGCTGCATAATGGTTGATTTCTTGTCATTAAATAACATGATTTTGTTAGGTTAACCCTTTTGTGACCAATGGATGTATTTTTGTTCCTCATTTAAATTTTAATCTTGTGTAATATTCTTCCAGGCTGCTTTTCTTTTGCCAATTTTGACTCACTTGATGGCTAAAGGCGTTGAGTCTAGTGCGTTTCAAGCATTAAAAGAGCCAGAAGCAATTATTGTCGCTCCTACAAGAGAACTGATTAATCAGATCTATCTAGATGCTCGTAAATTTGCATATGGGTAGGTATCGTTGCCTTTGAGACATTGTTTAATGCTTTCTTGTGTAGATATTAAATGTGGGGATTAGCAAGTTCAGTCAGATTTCTGCTAAAGTAGTTTGACATAGAAAGGACACAGGAATTCATTGATGGATTATTCTGCGCTTTTTCTGTTTTGGACACTGGCATAAAGTTTTGGGACAGTCCAGCATAATCTTTCCTACTGCCAGCATGCCTCAGCTTTTTGCTAGCGAACCAGGAGGATGCATTCCTTTACGCTTTACCACCCTTTTCCCCCCTCACCTTCCAGAACAGCTACGAGTGATGATTTGCTCCGCCCACTACAGGAAATAGAAATCAGATACAATTTAAAAGGCCCCTCCCTTTCCTCTGACCCTCGGTTTTGTGTTTCCAGACCCTCCAGGAGCACCGACACGTTTTTTTTTTTCTTTCTTGGGTTTGGTTACTTGTTTGGTGGACCCCCCTTCTCTGGTGTCATCAGGGCCGTTGATAAAGCAGTACAACCAGCCCTGTTGTACGGGGCCCGGCCCTATCGGCTGTATAGAGGGGCCCGGCCAGCATTACAGCTCATTGCTGCAATAAATAAAACAAAACATTGAGCTTGGTAAACTTCTTTCCCGCTCCTACTTGTTTGATGGAGTGGGGTTATCCATTTTCCTGGGCCCCATCTGGTCAACAGAGGGGCCCAGGTGCACACAGAGGAGGAACTATTTCTTCATTTTCGGGAGAGGATGTATATCCAGCCCGATCGCTTACTCCTGGCCGGCGGAGGGCTATTAAGATTCTCCTTCCGACGCCGGCCATTCTCAGGTGCTGAGATGCAAGGAGACTGACCGGAAACAGGAAGGAGAGCGTGGCTGCAATGGACACAGTGAGTAAAGAAAGAATAATCCATAGAATCCTCACTGTGTCATTGGAATAGAACTCACAACACAGCAGGTTAACATTAGCATTATAATAGTCTTCACAGACAGCACAGTAAGTAGGGGCTCTGTCTCATTGCTGCTGACTGTATTATGGCTTTACTGTATATAACAAAGTCAGCAAACAGCCATGATAGAGCCCCTGCTTACTGTGCTGTCTTTGATGATGATTGTAATGCTGATGAGCTGCTACTTTACAGTTCAGTTGGGGGAGCAGTAAACATGTGCAGTGGAGCTGCATTTTACCCCCCCCTCAAAAAAAAACTAACCACTTTCTGTCCAGCAACGCACAGCATGTCGCTGGATTGGAAGGGTTGATATCTGTCATCACTGCAGCAATGATCGGATATCATTTTTTAGCCCCAGTGATTCTGCACAAAGTAAGAGGACCTGTCTTGGCCCTGCTATCACGAGGGATGTTCATTCCTTGTGAAAGCAACAAAAAATTAAGGATACAATGTCATTTTATTAACAAAATGCTTATGCGCAATTGCGGACGCACATGTTGGCCCCACACGCATGTGTAAACGGCAACAAACCTGCCTTTTGTTTTTTGAGCCAGGGACAGGGGTGGGGTAAAGGACGTGGTCGAAGGGGGCCCCATAATTTCCAACAGCAGCCTTGGGTGTCATCCAGGACTAGTTGTGGCCAAGTACTGGGTGTTTTTTTTAGTCATGTACTCCCAGGAGGAGTTATGTCCAGAAGGGTTCCCTATTCAGAGGTACTTGCTTACCTGGCTGAGGAAATGGTGGCAACTTCCTTCAGATTTTTTTTCCCCCCAGCTCTGCTGTGTGGAATCTAGTCCTCCTCGTGCTTCGCCGAGGTGTACCAAGATGTCGTAGGAGGACTTCCGGTGACATTGCAAGATGGCGCCGGAACCTGAAGTCACATGACGCACTTCCAGGCGCTTTTTTTTTTTTTTTTTTAATGAGCAATGCACAATACACTGACATGCTTACAAAGGAACAGTCTGCTGAATTGCCAGACAGGCGCATTTCTAGCAGGACAACGGCAGCTTTTTTTTTTTTTCGGCCGATCTCCACTCGCCTGATGGAGCTTGAGGACAGGTCTGAGGATGGAGCATCCGCTCAGATTGAACTAATGGCAGCCTCTGGGTCCCATACTGCCCCCAAGGTAAGCCCTTGTCTGTAGTCCTACAGCAGGGGACCTTTTTTTTTTTTTGTATGGACTGTTTTTTTGTTTATGGTTAATGTTTCTGCTTTTTTCTAGGCCAAAGAAGTGAAGAAGAAATGCGGGCACTGTAGGGCCAGGCTCTCTGATTGTTTTAAGCTATTTTGTGAGGATTGTATTCCATCCAAAGCTAGTTCAGAGACTGCCTCTTTAAGAGTTAATGTCTTCCATGAAGGAGGTTGTGGCCTCCTTCCGGTCCTTTTAATGATGGAGTAGCAGAGCTGGGACCTTCCTCATCTAGTTTCATAGCTCAAGAGCCTTCAGAAGGCCTTGGCTAAACCCATTCCTGTTAATGTCTGAGACCATTAGTTCTCACAATGCTTCTGATCTGGAAGAAGGTGAGAACCCAAGTTCTTCATCTGATGGGGATTCCGCATCGGAGGAAGATACAGGTAGCTCCAAGTATCTTTTTTCAGTGGAAGATATTGATGCACTTTTAAAGTCAATATATACCTCGGAACAGATTGAGATGCCACAGCTTGTCCAATCTGTACAAGATAAAATGTATAGGGGTCTACAGGGGTGGAAATCTAGAGCTTTTCCGGTGCACCAGTCACTTAAGGATATGATTCTTGCAGAGCGGAAAGAACCTGAGAGGAGGTTATTCCAGTCTAATGGGTACAAAAAGATTTCCTTTTCAGTCTGAATTTGAGGAGACTGTTTTTAAATGTCCTAGACTGGATGCCCCTATGTCACAGGTGTTCAAAGGACAGGTCTGACTTTTTGAAGACTCAGGGGTCCTTAACCACTTGCTTACTGGGCAAATAAACCCCCTTCGTGCCCAGGCGAAATTTCAGCATCCGGCACTGCGTCGCTTTAACTGACATTTGCGCGGTCGTGTGACGTGACTCCCAAACAAAATGTGTCCTTTTTTCCCCACAAATAGAGCTTTATTTTGGTGGTATTTGATCACCTCTGCGGTTTTTATTTCTTGCGCTATAAACAAAAAAAGAGCGACAATTTAAAAAATATATATATATTTCTCTTCCGTTCATAGACAGACACAGCCTTCTTTGACATTAGGGTTATGCTTCTTCCTACCAGCAGAGTTTAGGCAGAATTTAACAGCACTTAAAGTGTTAAAACCTTTCCTTCGTGCCGCTCCTCCCAGGGGGCGTGGCTCCCCCAGGCATAACCCACACCCTGCTCTAGGAGCCTCAGTCTTTTTCTGCCTAACGACAGGAGAGTCAGGCCCTCTCTGGAGTTCCTGTACTCTGGAGTTTTTTTCTGGCGATTTTTTTTTTTTTTTTTTTTTTCTCGCTTTTATTTTTTGTTCCTGCATTTTTGAATCCTGCGATTCTTCTATCAACAGCCGACTGGGTGAAAGGCTGGGTCCTCGACTCTTGTAGTCCCCCCATGTTCGGCCATCGAGCGTGTGCCGGCCCTTAGCTCAGCTTTAGGACGTTCACGACAGGCCCCGTTGCTTCAGGGGCGGCCGGGTAACTTCGGTATTGGGGCTCACATATGACCGGTCGCTTTAGCGGTGTCACAGTGTGTCTGGGCGACAGCCATGCTGTTTACGGACGTTGATTCTGTCTGGGATACCTCCAGCCGGGTAGTTGCAGGACGGGTAAGTAGTGGCCCCTTACTCAGGTAAGTGGTCTGGCTGGAATGTTTCCCTGGGGAGGTCGACTGAGGGTCCGCCCTGCTTTCCTCTCTCCCCTTCCTCTCCCTCCTTCCCCTGACTGGGTGGTGGCTGTGAAGGGGGGCCTCCTGGGTTTTCTTTATTACCACCGGCTCTGGGGGGTGCTGCTGTGTTGTATGAGGTGACAGACACAGCGCAGCCTCTGGTCTGTGGGACAGTTTTAGTGCTGTGAAACGCTGCGTTTCTTCCCTGAGGTGACAGACACAGCACAGCCTCTGGTCTCTTGTGATGATTCTTCCCTGAGGTGACAGACACATCACAGCCAGCACATCAGAGCACACCTCAGGTTTTCAGCTCTCTCTGCAGCTGGGTGGGGTGGTGAGTACCAGGGGCCCCCATGCTCTGCATTAACTGCAAGGAGGTGACCAGTGGGGATTTTTTGTCCTGCCTTGCAGGGTGGGTGACTCAGCGCTGGCGCTATGGAACCTGAGCCAGGTCTCCCTCTCCACTAGGCCTGAGTTAACCCTTAACGCCCCTTCCCCTGCCACATCTGTTATGTTGGCTGTCCTGGATTTCTTGCCAGGTTTGAAGCAGCTAGTGCCCGGATGGGGGGTTAAAAAGAGCCCCCTCCCTGAGCCTGCTTCTGGGGATGTCTCTGACATGGAATCTGGTTCTGGTATGTCAGAGGCTGCGGGCTTGACCCACATGGACAGTGAGGATGTCTATGCTGCAGTGTCAGTTGTTGGCAAGATTTTGTTGGAGCTCTTGTTTCTGCGGTGCGTGGGACTCTAAAAATTGAGGTTGTGGCGGAGACACCACCGTGTCAGTACCTTTTGGATTCCGCAGACCGCCACGCACCGCTGAAGTGTTTCCTTGTGTTCCTTATTTGGACAATATGTTATGCAAGGAATGGGATGCACCGCAAAAAGTTTGTCAAAAAACTTTGCAACCCGTTACCCCCTTGAGGGGGACTTTAAAAAAAAAAAAGTGTGTCTCTCCTCCGCCAGTGGACCCCCTATGTCCAGACTGAGCAGGGCCGCCACATTGCCTGTGGAAGGGGCTCCTGCATTTCAGGATCCCGCTGATAGGAGACTGGAGGTCGTGGCCCGCTCCCTATTTACGGTGGTGGGTTCAGCGGTGAGGCCAGCTCTGGCCGGGCCCTGGTCAGGCCCGACTGACAGGGCGAAGCTCCTGCTGCAGGAGCTGGAAGAAGGGGACGCTTCCGAGTCCTCTAGGGACCTGGCTGAACGATTAGTTCAGGGTCAGAAGTTTCTCTGCGAGGCGGCCATGGATACGTTCCGGGGCTTTCTTCTATGCAGGGTTCTGCGCCGCCTTGTGTGGCTGAAGAGCTGGTCTGTGGACTAGTCCTCTAAGGAGGCCTTGGTGATGGCCTTTAAGGGTGAACGGTCCTTTTGGGACTTCCCTGGATGGCATCATTGTGGATGCCACGGGTGGTAAGCGCATGCTGTTCCCACAGTCTGGGAAGGGCTAGGGACCTCGCCTTGTGCAAGGACCCTCCTTGACTACCTCCGAGCGTTTTTTCGCCCGCCCTGTGCGGTGGGGGTAGGTCTACATGGTGCTTAAATCCCCGCCGCGGGGTAGCTGCGCACCTGATACCGCATGCCTAACAAGTCTGCGGACGTACCTGCTTCCGCCTGTGGGTCTGCTCCTGCCCGTCTCTCGGGTGGGAGACTGGCTTCGCACATTCATGGCTCGGTGGAGGTCTCTCCGACCGTTGGGGTTGCGAAGTGGTTTCCTTGGGGTACAAGATTGAATTTCTCTCGTCTGCCAAACAGGTTTTTTCTCTCCGGCCTCCTCCGGTTCGCAGGTTGGCTCTGTCAAGGGCTGTCCAGGATCTTCTGGTCAGGGGGAGTGATTGTGCCAGTTCCCTCGTTGGAACGGTCTCAGGGGTTTTACTCCATTCTGTTTGTGTCCCCACGGAGGATGGGGCCCGGTCAATCCTGGGCCTCAAGTCCCTCGTTTGTTTTGTCAAGGTGCAAACTTTCAGGTGGTGTCGATTCGCTTGGTAATACCGGCACTCCATCAGGGGGATTTTTTTCTGGCATCCTTGGATGTCATGAACGTGTACCTACATGTTTGCGTATCCTCAAAGCACCAGTGTTTCTGTGCTTTTGAGGTCGGGGGGGGGGGGGGGGGGGAACCATTTTTAATTGGTGTCCTTCCCATTCGGTGGGTTTTCGCCAAGGTGCTCGTCCCGATACTGGCCCGGCTGTGTCAGCGGGGGTTTGTTATGGGATGTCTGGATGACATTTTCCTTCGAGCTTCTTCGAGCTCTGCATTTTTGGAGCCGTGTCTATCACGTGTTACCTGGGTTAGTCCTGGATTCCGCCGGGGCGGGAGTGTTTTTCTCCTAACTGACAAACTTCAGACTCTGCTATCTGCTGTGCAGCAGTTGCCGACCCAGAAGCGGTCATCTCTGCATTTCTGCAGGAAGGTTCTGGGTCCGTTGGTGGCCTCGTTCGAGGCGGTTCCGTATGTCCAATTCCACGCCAGGGTACTAAGGAGGGAATTGCTGTTACGATGGGACTAGCTTCCGTCATCTCTGGATTGCCAGATTCAATTGAGTCCTCTGATCATGTCTCCCCTGGTGTGGTGGCTGGCGTTGGCGGTGCTTCGGGCCGGAAATTAGATTTTTTTCTTCAGGCCATCGGACAATGGTCACGACGGATGCCAGCCTCTCCAGGTTGGGAAGGGGTGCTTGGGGCACCCAGTTGGCCCAGGGGCACTGGACTGAGATGGAGTCCTGCCTAGTGATCAACGTTCTGGAGCTCCAAGCAATCAAGCTTTGCCTTGCCAAGGTGGTCCCTGGATCCACAGGGCCGACAGGTCAGGATCCTGTCCGATGACACCACGGCCGTGGGGTGGTTGATCATCAGGGAGGCACACAGAGTTCTGTTGCAGCGACGGGGGTCACGCACATCCTTTCGGTGGGCCGAAGGGTCCGTTCCGGGAATACGGAATTGGCTAGCCGACTACCTAAGTCGCACTGCACTGGGCCAAGGAGAGTGGTCTCTCCACCCGCAGGTGTTTCGGGGTCTGTGCAGAAAGTGGGGCACTCCGGACGTGGACCTTCTAGCATCCCGTCTGTATCGGTGTATCAGGTTTAAGGACCCGTGGGCGGACGCGTCAGGCGCGTTGGTGGCTCCTTGGTCACTGTCGCCTACTTTACACCTTCCCTCCTCGGAAGCTTCTTCCTCGCCTGCTGCGCACAGTGGAAGCTGTAGGGATTCTATTAGTCCTGATTGCCCTAGATTGGCCGCGTCGCTTCTGGTACGCGGACCTGATGCGTCTGGTGGCAGACGTCCCTTGACGTCTACCCCTGAGAGAAGATCTTGTGTCGCAGGGTCCTATCTTTTACCCTGCTTTACCGTCGCTCGGTGATTTCTACCATGCTACGTGCACGGAAGTCTACTTCACGGAAGATTTACCATCGTACGTGGAAGGCCTACATCTCCATGTGTGAGGAGATGAGTTGGCACCCCCGTACATACGTGATGTCCCGGATTCTGCTGTTATTACAGCGTGGAGTGGATCAGGCTCTCGCCTTAAGTACGGTTAAGGGTCAGATTTCGGCCTTGGCTGTTTACTTTCAGCGACTATTGGCGGCGCACTCCCTGGTGCATACGTTTTGTACAGGGAGTTTTGTACAGAACTCTGCGTTCGGCATGTGGCCCCTCCTGTGCGTCCTCCACTGCCTCCATGGGACTTGAACTTCGTCCTCTCGGTGCTTCAAAAGTCTCCGTTTGAGGACATTTGTAAGATTCTTTTGTTGACTCTGTCCCAGAAGGTGGTTTTTCTGGTGGCGATTACTTCGGTCAAACGGGTATCTTTACTGGCGGCCTTGTCTTGCAATGCTCCTTTCTTGGTCATCCACAAGGACAAGGTGGGTCTTGCGGCCGCCGCCCTCATTCCTTCCGAAGGCTGTTTCGGCTTTTCACATTATTGAGGACATTGTTTTGCCATCCTTATGTCCTCGGCCGAAGAACCGGAAGGAGGCCACGTTGCGTTCCTTGGACGTGGTTCGGGCCCTACGGGTGTACTTGTCTGCTACGGCTCCGTTTCGGAGGTCGGATTCACTGTTCGTGATGGTGACTGGTCCTAGGAAAGGTCTGGGGCGGTCTCGTCAGCCACCATTTCTAGGTGCATCAGACAGGTCGTGCTCCAGGCCTATGCCCTAAAGGGGCGGGCGCCTCCCTTTCAGGTTACGGCGCATTCGACCAGGGCCATTGGTGCCTCTTGGGCTTTCCACCATCAATCGTCTGTTTTACAGGTGTGTAAGGCAGCGACCTGGTCGTCAGTCCACACCTTCTCAGTTTTACAAGGTGGATGCGAGTGCATCTTCGGATGCCTCCTTTGGCCGCAAAGTTTTACAGGCGGCTGTTTAACCACTTAAGACCCAGACCAAAATTCAGGTAAAAGACCAGGCCCCTTTTTGCGATTCGGCACTGCGTCGCTTTAATTGACAATTGCGCGGTCGTGCGACGTGGCTCCCAAACAAAATTGGCGTCCTTTTTTTCCCCACAAATGGAGCTTTCTTTTGGTAGTATTTGATCACCTCTGCGGTTTATATTTTTTGCGCTATTAACAAAAATAGAGCGACAATTTTGAAAAAAATTCAATATTTTTTGCTATAATAAATATCCCCCAAAAACACACATATATATATATATATATATATATATATATATATATATATATATATATATATATATATATATATATAAAACTTTTCCGTTTAGGCCGATACGTATTCTACCTATTTTTGGTAAAAAAAATCGCAATAAACGTTTATCGATTGGTTTGCGCAAAATTTATAGCGAAATAGGGGATAGTTTAATTGCATTTTTTTGTTTTACTACTAATGGCGGCGATCAGCGGTTTTTTGGGTTTTTTTCGTGACTGCGACATTATGGCGGGCACTTCGGACAATTTTGACACATTTTTGGGAGAGCAAAAAATGCATTGTTTACTATGAAAATTACATTTGCAGTTTGGGAGTTAACCCCTTCGCGCCCCCTTGTGGTTGTGTGACCTCATGTGTGTTTACAACTGTAGGGGGGTGTGGCTGTAGGTCTGACGTCATTGATTGTTCGTCCTTATATTAGGGAACAGACAATCGATGACAGGCTCTCACACGGCTCTCCCCGTTCTTCAGCTCCGGGGACCGATCGCGGGACTCAAGCGGCGATCGGGTTCGCAAGTCCCGCGGCCGAGGTCACGGATCTCCAGGTCGCGGCCCCGCGACCCACCGCTGGGCTTTATACAATCACGTACAGGTACGTGATTGTGCCCAGCGGTGCCATTCTGCCGACGTATATTGGGTTAGGCGGTCCTTAAGTGGTTAAGGTTGAAGTTCCTCCGTTGAGGAACTCTGGTTTGTTTGGGGTGAAGTTTGGTTTTCTGTGTTTTTCCCACCCCTCAAAATATTTCGACACTGCTTGGGGACGTCCCTAAGGTCAATTGCTGCTGTGTCCGTCCATGAACGGAAGAGAAAAAAGGATTTTTGTACTCGCTGTAAAATCCATTTCTCAGTTCATGGACGGACACAGCACCCTCCCCTCCCTTGTACTGCTTGTTACAAACTGGGGCTGCATGATACAGAGTGAGGGATGTACCCAGGGGACCCGCCCCCTGGGAGGGTGCTATACTGAGAGAAGTGTTTTAACACTTGAAGTGCTGTTTTTTCTGCCTAGTCATCTCCTAAAAGGAAGGTAGATAACTCAAAAGTCAATTGCTGCTGTGTCCGTCCATGAACTCAAAGAAATGGATTTTACGGTGAGTACAAAAATCCAGTTTTTCTGATTATGTTCATTACATTCCTTCACAACAGCTACAGGTAAGCCTTATTATAAGCTTACCTGTAGTGAAAAGTGGTCTGTAAGGGTTTACAACCACTTTAATGCGTGTTAAAATCAAAGCAAGTGTAAATGAGCCCTTAGTATACTGTTTGGTTAGCCGTTGAGCTCTTTTTGGTTTAGCGCTATCTATTTCTGAATACTCTAGCTGTTTGTGGGAGCTGAAAATCGGCAGCTACCTGCCTCCTAAGGCCGAAGGGTTTAAAATTGCGCACACCTGTGGAATGGCAACAAAGTACAATACATTAAATTATCCATAGATTACGCTTTAAAAGCGTTTACAGGTTACCAGTTTAGAGTTACACAGGAAGTCTAGCGCTAGAATTATTGCTGTATCTGCTCATGGTGATATCTCACATATGGTGGTGCGATCACCGTTTACATGTGTTCTGCACTGTGGGTGTTCGCATTAATAACGAGGATGGGACATTTTAATTTTTTATTTTTTTTCTAAATCAACCATATTGCTATCACAAGGGATGAACAACATCTCTTTTGATAGCATGGGGCATGACCGTTTTTTTTTTCCTTTTGATTTAAGAGATCTGGGATTTATCTATCCTCTGGTCTCCAAAGCATGTGATTAAACCGATCTGTTTGATCACATTCTTTCATGAGCCACTAATGCCTTGTTTACAACAAAGTCTCTTCTGGTTTCTGACATCACACAGTGTGAGGAACAACATTCCTCTCACTGTGTCCGGGTAGCCGCTGGTAACATGTTTCAGGAACCTGGTCCCCTAGGTCTCATGGTCAGGGGCTCTAATGGCCGTCTGGGGAGGTTGGATATCTGCTGCCCTTGTTTCTCTGTGCCTGGGGAGGGCCAGGACCGGGGTGGCGTCGGGCCCCTAGCGCAGGCCTGTGCGGCAGGTGACAGGCTTTTTCCCACACACAGCGTGGCTGTCTCGTGATGGGAAATCAGGAAGTCACTGGCGTTTGAGGGGGCGGAACTTCTGCGCTCCAAGCTGGCCCACACGGAAACGTGGTTCCTGTCTCCATAAACTGCGCGAAAATGGCTTGCTGGTGATCTCTGGTAGAAGTAGCACAGGCTGTAAGACTACCAGACGGGCGGCATGGACTCTCCTGCAGTACTTAGGCAGATGCAGTCTCCAACACCAGCACCTCTCAGGTAAGCCTAAAGTGTTGTTTTACTATTCTTTGCTATCCTGGAGTGTTTTACCCCCCTCCCAATCATAGGATTTGGTGTTTGGGGACACATTTTTCTTCCCTCCTGCACGTGGTGGAGTGTATTTTTTGTGGCATGTGTTGCTTATTGGGGGTCATTTATTTTGTGTCTTTCAGGCCAAAACCCAGGACAAATCCCAAGTGCAGCCACAGAAAATGTGCGGTTTGCGGTAAACTGAGCTCCACTTGGTGTAAATCAGTTTGCCGCACATGTATAGATGGTTTAGTGAAGGATGACCCAGTGACCTCATGTCAAAAAATTTTGACTTCGGTCAGAGATGAGCTTACTTCTACTTTTAGCTCTTTTAAAGATCTAATTGACAAATTTCAGGCTCCCCCACAGGGTACATCTTCAAAAAGAAAGGCTTCAGTCGTTAGCGCCACGCAGCTGAGCGTAGAGAGCGACAACTCTGAGGCTGAAGCCAGATCTACCCGTTGTTCTCCGGAAGAATCAGGGTCAGATACAGAGCCCAGGGATAGAGTATCCTCTAGGCTCAAGTTTTAAATTTTCTTTGGAAGACGTGAATAACTTGTTAAAAGCCATCTATACAACTCTTGAAATGGAGAAGGAGGTGGTACAACTGTCTAAACATGACCTTATGTACAGAGGTTTGCACAAAAAGAAAACTAACAACTTTCCAGTGCACGATTCCCTCGATACTATCAAGCTGGAGTGGGAGAATCCAGAGAGAAAAACCTTTCTTTTCTGGTAACCTAAAAAGAAGATTTCTATTTGATGAGGATGCAGAGCTGCCGTGGAACAAAAACCCAAAGTTAGACGCTCCTCTTTCAAATGTTTCAAAAAATTCGGACCTGGCGTTTGATGATCTAGGTACGCTTAAGGATCCTATGGACAAGAAAAGAGATGTCCTTCACAGAGCTTGGGGTTCAGCTATGGGGAATCTTAAACCAGCTCTGGCCTCTACTTGTGTAGCCAGAAATTTGGAAGAATGGCTTACGCAAATCCAAACCAAATCTATTGGCAGGTACCTCTAGGGAAGAGATTCTAAAATCTTTTCCTTTCCTTTTTAGTGCCGTGGGTTTTTTTAGCTGATTCTTCCGCAGAATCGGTAAGAATGACAGCCAGGACTTCAGCTTTAGTGAACTCGGCCAGAAGAAGCATTTGGCTTAAAACATGGTCTGGTGATGCAGCATCTAAATTGCGCCTATGTGGGCTTCCCTTAACAGGGGATCATTTTTTTGTCCCAGGTCTGCAGGAGGCACTGGAACGTACGGCCGATAGAAAAAAGGCCTTTCCAGAAAGCAAGAAAAAGCAGCCAGGCAATTTGTGGCCAAAACAGACAAGAGTCCTAAAGAAAATGACAATCGGCTCAAGAAACATTGGACCGGGTACAAAGACAAGGGTAGAGGAGGTGTTTTGTTTAACGCTCCTCAACAGCCCGCCAAGCCACAGTGACCAGCATCTGCCAGTGGGAGGAAGATTGAGGGCCTTTCTCCCACAATGGGCAGCCGTCACCTCAAGTCTCTTCATCCTGGATCTGGTGGCAAATGGGTACAGGCTGGAATTTTCCTGCAAACCACCAGAGCGTCTTTTGATCACCTCTCCTCCCAAAGATCGGGAGAAAGCGAGGGCTCTGGGTCTTCAGATAGGAGATTTGTTAGACCAGAAAGTCCTGATTCCTGTTCCCCGTTCAGATCGGAACAAAGGGTTTTATTCCCACATTTTTGTCATCCGAAAGCCGTCAGGAAAGTATCGGCTCATTCTGAATCCTTCTGGCCCAGGAGGCCATGGTTTTCCCTGCTACAGACTGGTCTCGGAGCCTCCACTGAGGCTTCAGAAGAGAGAGGACTTGCTTTCGCAGGGTCCAGTGTCACACCCACAGGTGGTTTCCTTAAGCTTGACAGCTTGGTATCTGAAGAAAACATACTGAAGGCTCGGGTTTTCTGCAAGGTAATCAAAACCGTGGTAAATTGCAGAAAACCAGTCACTAGAGCCATTTATTCCAAAGTTTGGAAAAAGTTTAATTCATGGTTGTCTGAAAACCAAAGATCAACGCATGATGTTCCTTCTATTTTGAATTTTTTTTTAAGAGGGTGTCGACAAGGGTCTTTCAGTTAGTACCTTGAAGGTAGCGGCGGCAGCTATCAGTGTTTTCCTCTAGTTTTTTATCTTTTGGAAAATCCCACGGTAGCTAGATTCTTTAAATCCATTTCAAGGGCCAGGCCAGTATTGGTAAGAAGTTGTCCAACTTGGGACCTGTCCCTGGTACTTCAAACTCTGGTAGAGTTTTCATTTGAGCCCTTAGAGGATGTTTCTATTAAGTTACTTACTTTAAAAACAATTTTTTTAGTAGCCAATACCTCAGCTCGTAGTTTAAGCGAGTTACAGGCCTTATCAGTGAGGGAGCCATTCCTCACGATTTTTGAAGATCGAGTTGTGTTAAAAAGTGATCCAGGTTTTTTGCCTAAGGTGGCCAGTACATTTCACAGATCACAGTACATTGTACTGCCATTCTTTTTGTAGTTTGCCACAGGGCGACCCAAGAGAAGAAATTTTGTTTTTTTTAGATGTGAGAAGAGTTCTTCTCGTCTATTTGGAGGTCACCAAGACCTTTAGGAAGACTGACGCTTTATTTGTCCTGTTTTCAGGTACGCACAAGGGTAAGAGTGCATCTAAAGCCACATTGGCTAGGTGGATTAAGCAAGCCATCTCGAGAGCTTACAAAATTAGAAGTTCCTACACCTTTTGTTGGTGCGCATTAAACAAGAGCTTTGTCTGCGTCTTGGGCTGAGAGGGCTGGTGCTTCACCGGAACAAATCTGCAAGGCTGCATGGTCCAGTTATTCGACCTTCATTAAACCTTATCGACTGGATCTGTTATCCGCTCAAGAACAGGCGTTTGGTCGAAAGGTCCTTCAGGCAGTTGTCCCACCCTAGACTGGCAAGTTCTGGCTCATCGTCTCATGGGCTGTCCTGGAAGACGCTTGAAAGAAAAGCTGATTTAGACTTACCGCTAACTCCTTTTCTGAGAGTCTTCCAGGACAGCCGGATTCCCACCCGGTTATGTATGGAAGTTCTGTGTTTTAATGCATATGTTTTTCAGGGTAGCCCTATAGTTCTTGAAGACTGGCATGGGGGGGGGGCGTGGTCTGGAGTCGCATGGCCTAAGACGTGTTGAGTGAGAGCTCCGCTCGTGGCTGATCCTTTTCAACAGAATCCTGGGGGAATCTTCCCTACCAACCGACCGCAGGCACATCCACCCCTTCCCCCGATACTCGGGACCAGCATGTCGCCCCCTAAGAGGCCCGGAACCCTCGCTAAACAGGACAAAAGCCGGCATGGTGAGTGGGACACGGGGGAGGAAGATGGCGCCGCCATGCTGCAGGGGGGAGAGGACCGGCCTTCTGGTGATACCGCCCGGGTCCTGGAAGCTATCGCTGCCTGCCAAACTTCCCTCACCTCCCGGATCGAAGAGGTGAAGGTAGATATTTCCCATATGCGACATGATATGCACAAGCTACGCGAGCGGGTGTCGGAGACGGAGCGCAGGCTCGAACACGTGGAAGATGGCCTACACCCGCTCCAGGTCTCGGTGGAAAGTTTGCAACACCAGCTGCAAGCGGTGCTCTCCAAGCAGGACGATATGGAGAACCGCCTTTGAAGGTGCAATTTACGTTTTGTGGGGCTCCCTGAGCGCTCTGAAGGAGTGGACCCCCCTACCTACCTTGAAAACCTGCTCATCAAAACCTTTGGCAGAGAGGCCTTCTCCTCCACTTTCGTTGTGGAGCGCGCCCATCGCCTAGCCGCCAAGCCCCCTCCCGAGGGTGCACCCCCGAGGACTTTCATCGCTAAACTGCTCAACTACCGTGACCGAGATGCTGTCCTCAGGCTCACCCGGGAGAAGGGGAACATCCCTCTTGGTAACATCACCATTGCTGTCTATCCGGACTTCTCCTCGGAGGTACAGAAGAAAAGGGCGCGCTTTACGGAGGCGAAGCGGCAGCTCCGAGTGCACCACCTGCCGTACGCCATGCTTTTTCCTGCACGGCTACGGGTCGTATGTGACGCCAAGGCCCATTTCTTTGAGGACCCGCAGGCTGTTCTATCCTGGCTGGAGCGACGCGAGGGCGCCGGATCTTCCCACACCTGAGTCCCCTGCATGACGTGCTGGCTATCCGTCCCGCAGCACCTACCTCGGTACTTCTCCTTGGCATCGTTGCCCCTGCACCGCAGACTTCCTAACCGTGAGTTGGCCGTGTTGCCTCCGGGCCTGCCCCTGCCCCCTCATCCTTGTTTACCCTGGTGGCCAGCTCACCCCTCACCTTGCCCCCCCAGACACTGTTTCCCCTACCTTGAGCCACGGGCGGCTCACCCACACAGGTGTCCCATATAATCGGATACCCCCCTTGCACCGCTGCGTGCTCTTCAGTTTGGTCGCCCCCTTGACCGCGCTGGTTGTCCTGGACTTAGGGTAATGTTATCACCCCTGGCAACCACCGCAAAGCCGAAGTTTCCCTGGCCGGCCCTTACCCCCAGACTTTTGGTGGGTGGTGGGGTGTTAAACCTGCTATGCCGGTCCAGTGTTCTTGCAGGACTTGGTTCTTATGCTGACCAAGACGTTGTTATTTGTTATGTTTTTTTCTTTTTTTCCTTACAAATGTCAATGTATCGCACAACTTTTATTGATTGTTTTTCTGTGCTCTTGCTCATGTTAGATGGTCCCTCCATTGCCCGGTGGGCCTCGCACCTCCTCCGGTCGGTCGCTGTTGGGACCCCCGGGGGACGTGTGACTCCCACCGGATACTCTGTGTTTCCCTATATGCTTCCTGTATGGTCTCTTGCCCGTTGGTATGCCCCGAACTGCTGGCCGCCTCCCGGCTTTTGGGGGGGCGGTCTTTTAGTCCCTGCTTTCATCGTACCTACCCATGGCATCCCTTAAGATAGTAACCTGGAACGTGCGCGGTCTGGGGGACCAAGTTAAACGTTCGGCAGTCCTTTCCCATTTGAAATCCATACGTGCAGATGTTTCCATTTTGTTAGAGACACATTTAGTGGGGCAAAAACAGCTGTGCCTCAAGAAAGCCTGGATGGGGTGGGTTTATCAGGCCCCTCACACCTCTAACTCCCGCGGGGTGGCGGTGCTGGTGGCAAGATCACAGCAGTTCCTGCTCCACGAGTTAGTCAGATCCCCAGGGCCGCTACTTATTTTTGCATGCCACCATCGGAGGCCTTGAGATTCTCCTCCTTGCCTTTTATATCCCTCCCCCCTTTCAATTTGAGGCCCTTCAGCGGGGGGTAGCTTATATGGCTTTACATCCCTCAGTGCCTGCCATCTGGGCAGGTGACTTCAATATGGTCATTTCCCCGTCCTTGGACAGACTGGGTCCAAGCGCCCCGGTGGGTCCCTCGCCGGGGATCACTAGATTTGGTAAGTTTCTATCTGAATTCGCCCTGACCGACACCTGGCGACATAGGCACCCGACTCAACTAGGATTCTCCTGTTTCACCCCCTCCCGCGCAGTGATGTCCCGCATAGACCTTATCCTTGTAACCCCCTCCCTTCTCCCGCATCTCTTCGAAGTAGGATTTGACTCTAGGTCGCTTTCTGATCACTCCCCATATTGGGTCAAACTCAAGCTCCCGTCGCCCCGCGTGGCCAAGACCTGGCGCCTTAACCCCTTCTGGCTGAGAGTCCTCCCTGACCTGGACTCCGTCGGGGCTGAATGGGACCGCTTCTTCACCACAAATGACGGCTCTGCCGCGGCGGGTCCTGTTTGGGAGGCGTTTAAGCTCCACGTGCGCATGATTCTGTCCTCGCATTAACAGACACAAGGCCTCGTCCAGGTCGCTACTCCGCCAAGCGGAGGAGCGGCTTGGGACCCTCGAGCGGGATTTCCGCGCCGACCCGTCGGATAATACCGCTTCCCAACTTCGACTACAGATTAGGCTAACGGACCAACTGCATCTTGAAAAAGCGCGTCAGGGTATTTTTTTCAGTAAGCAGCTTATGTACGAACATGGTGAGCGAGCCGGTCGGCTCCTTGCCTATATGGCACATCTGGAACACAAGCCCCCTGTGGTTGTGTCCCTCTGTGCGGCGTGCGGCGCTCTACTATCGGACCCTGACCAGGTGGCTGACGAATTTAGGTCGTTCTACTCAAAGCTATACACCTCCACCTCACAACATACCGCGGAGGAGCTCTCCGCTTTTCTGCGGGATGTCACCTTCCCCACGTTATCTGCGGATCAGGTATCTATGCTGGAAGCTCCCATCACCGCTGTATGTGTGGAGACAGCCATGGCAAGCCTCCCCACCTCTAAAACTCCGGGCTCCGACGGGCTTCCCCTCGAATTCTACAAACACTTTCAGGACACTCTTGTCCCTAGGCTGTGCGCGCTTTACAATCATGTCTTTGACACGGGCACGCTCCCCTCCCATGCGCGAAGCTCTCATTGTTCTGATCCCCAAGCCTGGCAAGGACCCCTTACTCCCCGAATCCTACCGCCCCATCTCACTCCTTCAACTGGATGTAAAAATCTTAGCCAAAATCCTCGCCCTGCGTCTCAATAAAATTATAACTAGCTTGATGCACCCTGACCAGACCGGGTTCATGCCCAACAAAAACACTGCCTTTAACCTTCGCAGGCTGCACATGAATCTTCAGGCTCAGCATGCGGAGGTGGGCGCCAGAGTGGTAGTTAGCCTAGACGCTGCCAAGGCCTTCGATTCGGTCGAGTGGGAGTACCTATGGGAATGCCTTGGCAGATTCGGGTTCGGTCCCCGTTTTGTGAAGTGGCTTCAGCTTCTTTACCATGCCCCCACAGCACGCATTAGAGTCGATGGTAGAACCTCCTCTCCTTTTCCCCTGTCTCGTGGCACTCGTCAGGGTTGCCCTGTTTCGCCTATGCTTTATGCCCTCGCGGTGGAGCCCCTTAGTATAGCCCTGCGCTGTCATCCTGGGATTAACGGGCTGCATTGCGGTCGGGTTAATGAGCTACTCAGCCTATACACCGACGACATGCTCCTCTACCTATCGGATGCGGGTCCTTCGCTTCAAACAGCTCTCCAAGTTATATCTCAGTTCGGGGAATACTCGGGTTTGCAGATCAATTGGTCAAAGTCACACATCCTTCCCCTGGACCTCGGCCCTCCCACTGCGGCGCAGGCGGCCCTTCCACTGGTGCGAATGGACGTCATTAAGTATCTGGGTGTCCTTGTCACTAGGTGTCCCCAAGACTATATACGCCTCAATATTGAGCCATTGTTTCACACCCTGAAAACCAAAACACAAACATGGTCCCGCCTCCCCCTCGGAGTCATGGGCCGCATAAGCCTAGTTAAAATGATTCTCCTCCCTAAGCTGCTCTACGCCTTTTGGCACGCCCCGCTGTATATCCCCCCCCCCCCCCGTATTTTTAAATCCATGGAATCCATTATCAACTCGTTTATATGGGGTTCCTCCAGGCACAAGTTGCCGTGGCAGGTCCTGACGTGCCCCTCCAGTCAAGGCGGCGCTTCGGTCCCCGATCTGTTCCTCTATTACGTGGCATCCCAGCTCTCCCACTTTTACTATATTCACCACTCGGACAGGGGGCGCTATCTGGCCATGGTGTGCTCTAAGGCCCCTGGCCCGGTCTCGCACCCCTTTCAGATCCTCTTCTGTGTGCCCCGCGGCTTCCAACGGTCAGGTGACAGGAGTCAAGTACTCTTCCATCACCGCAAAATATGGCAAATTGCCCTGTCGGTCGGCGAGGCACCGTCCCCGCACTCTCACACACCCTTCTGGGATAATCCTCTCTTGCCCGAGCTGGCTACGGTCCCTGACCGTGGTCTTTGGGTTAAGAGCGGAATTATCTACCTCACACAGGTTGTTGCTAACGGCTCGGTCAGGACCTTTCAGTCTCTCAAAGACGCCCACTCTCTAGCAAACCATATGCTCTTCAGGTATCTTCAACTCCGCCATGCACTTACCACTTAGTTCGGTACTGATATCCCAGTGCTTGAGATCCCGCTGCCTGTTGGCACTGTGTTGGGTTCGGACCCCAAGAAACTGATTTCACAACTTTATATCTCCTCGGCGACTGCCACTCTCCAGCGGACAAAGTCCCGTTGGGAATCCGATCTGGGGGCGGTGTCGGTGGAGGACTGGGACGAAGTCCTCGTTAATTGTAAATTAGCCTCCCCCAAAATCTCCGACCGCCTTACCCAACTCTACATCCTACATTAGTCGTACCTAACCCCATACCGTATCTCGAAGTTTAGACCAGGTAGTAATCCCAACTGCCCGGGCTGTGATTTTCCCAACGCCTCCTTTTACCATCTCATCTGGGACTGTCCCTGTGTGCAGGGGTTTTGGACCCAGGTGGTCCAATTTCTCCACGATCGTATGGGCTCCACGCTCTCCCTAACCCCCCGCCAATGTTTACTTGGGCTCTCTTCGCTGTCTGAGGCCGAGAAGTACCTTAATGTCTTTCTGCAAGAGAACACTATTCCTGGCCAGGCTTCAGATAGCGTAAACGTGGATGCGGGGCCCCCCCCCTACCCTTCAGCAATGGATCAGAGCTGTTAATGCTCCTCTGCCCTACAAAAAGCTTCTCTATGTTCACAGGGGTTGTCCCGACAAATACCATAAGGTCTGGGATAGATGGTTGGGTGAAGCCTCCACCTGTGTTGCCCCAGATGAATAAAGTTCCGTACTATCTCCCTTTCCATACCCCTAGAACCCGACCTGTATGCTTTCTATGTCCCCGGTTGTGTTCTGCAATTGCACGGATGATTAGCCCTTTATTTTACTGTGTCTACTGTATCTATACGGATGATAATGACATTGTACTTTATCCTTGCTTGTGGTGCATGCTGCACCGTTTTACACCCCTTTTTTGTAACTCGTTTATATTATGCTCAATAAACGACGTTTTGATTTAAAAAAAAAAAAAAGACTGGCATGGGGCCTGGAGGACAGCCCTTTTATCCGGTGGGGGTTAACATGTTTCCTGTCCTGGTAGGAGGAGCCCTAGGTCTCATGGGCTGTCCTGGAAGACTCTCAGAAAAGGAGTTACCGGTAAGCCTAACTCAGCTTTTTGCTTTGCATGTAGTAGAAAAACATGAAAGTAGAACTATATATGTTATTTTTTTCATATTGGATAGAGTAAGGGAGGTTAATAATCCCGGTCAAGACGAGGCAATGCTGGAGCTGTCCCGCGCGGACCAGAGATATGCAACAGACCCCGTACCGGAAGCGGCGGCGCTTAAACTTCAGGCGAGGGTAGTGAATCAATTACAGTTTGAAAAAGCCAGGCGGAAGTTATTTTTTGCCAAACAAAAGCTATTTGAACACGGGGAAAAAGCTGGTTAACTCCTAGCCTATATGATGCATAGTGAAGATAGACCGCCGGTGGTCATCTCCTTACATGGCAATGCGTAACGGACCCGTCGGCCGTGTCCTCCGAATTCAAAGATTTTTTTGCCAAATTATATACGTCTATGAGCCCGGCGGATGATAGCCCGATGGACTCATTCTTTGAGACTATCACTCTCCCCTCCTTGACGACTGACCAGACTGCCCTCCTCGAGTCACCTTTGACTTCTGAGGAAATAGCAGAGGCTATCGCTGCATTTGCTCGCTCCAAAGCCCCAGGCTCGGACGGCCTCCCAATTGAATTTTATTCTCAATATAGCCAAATTCTCTCCCCTGAGCTGCTACAATTGTATAAACGCATGTTTGAGACACACACCCTCCCCCCGACCATGAGGGAATCAACTATCGTTCTCATTCCGAAGCCCGGAAAAGACCCTGGGTATCCGGAATCCTATCGACCCATCTCCCTCTTGCAGGTAGATGTAAAAATCCAAAGGTATTAGCAAATAGGCTCGATAAAGTCATCCTATCTTTAATACATACTGACCAGGCGGGGTTCATGCCGGGCCACCATACCTCCTTTAATCTTCGACGGCTCTATATTAATTTGAAGGCCACACATGACAACGTAGGCTCTAGATAGAGTACTGGTGGCGCTAGATACGGCTAAGGCCTTTGACTCCGTAGAGTGGAGATATCTGTGGCGATGCCTCGAGACTTATGGCTTCGGCCCCAAGTTTCGTAAGTGGGTTAGTCTCCAAGACCCCACAGCCAGAGTGGTGGCGAATGGCTGGCCATCTCCGTTGTTTGCCTTGAGTAGAGGCACGAGACAGGGCTGTCCTCTCTCCCCACTCTTGTACGCCCTCGCTGCGGAAACCCTGGCAATATCTATTCGCACTAACCCAGAGATAGAGGGATGCCGAACAGGCTCACTGGTAGAAAAAAATAGTATGTATGCAGACGATACTCTATTGCAGGGATATGCAATTAGCGGACCTCCAGATGTTGCAAAACTACAATTCCCATCATGCTTCTGCCTTTGGGTGTCATGCTTGTGGCTGTCAGAGTCTTGCTATGCCTCATGGGACTTGTAGTTCTGCAACAGCTGGAGGTCCGCGAATTGCATATCCCTGCTCTATTGTATCTGGCCGACTCGGGTCCCTCCCTCCATACAGCACTTCAGACGTTCGGACTTTTTTCTGGACTCAAGATCAATTGGGGGAAGTCTCAGATTCTCCCGATAGATTGCTTCCCGCCATCTGAATCGCAGTCAAGCATGCCACTACAGAGTGGATGTCATCAAATATTTGGGGGTGCACATCTCCAGGCACCCGGCTGATTACACCAATCTCAATGTGGAACCCCTCTTTGACCTTGTCAGGACCAAGATTAGAGTATGGGCCCACCTACCGTTAGGGGTCTGGGGACGCATTAACCTGTTTAAGATGGTCCTCCTCCCCAAATTGCTTTATATTCTATGGCACACCCCGATCTACCTCCCCCTGAAATATTTTAAATCGTTGGAAGCTCTCCTTAAGCCATTTATATGGGGGACAGGCAGACATAAACTTGCATGGCAGGCACTAAAGAATCCGACTGATATGGGGGGTATGGCCTTACCAGATCTCAATTTATACTACAAAGCTGCACAATTATCACAGCTGTTTCATTTCGATAAAACTGACAGCGCTTCCTGACTTTGCTGTGCCCGTGGGTGGCTCCGCTCACCGGAGATGAGCTTTACGCGGTGTCTGTGGGATCTGGGTGCGCCGTGTCGGGGAGGGACCCGAAGTCCCTCTTGGGTCATTATAGATGCATCTGGGACCTTGCTTCCACCAAACTGGAGATACTCAGATACGACTACACGCCATTATGGCAAAACGGGGGTCTACAGGAATACTCTTAACGCTCAGGGATCTGAGCTCTGGGCCGCACAGGGAGTCTACTACCTACATCATATGTTATCCGGCGGTAACTTTAAAACCTACCAAACACTCAAAGAAGAATTCACGCTCCATGATAATATGCGGTTTAGTTTTTTTCAGATTAGACACACGGCCCAGATACAGTTTTCACGCACTTAGCCGCCACCGACCCCACACCCGGTCATGGCCATAGCAAAGGGGAGAGATCCCAGTAAACTAATATCCGCATTTTACAATATGCTCTCTACCCCTATAGCCACCAAGATAGTGTTTGCCATAAAACCTCGCTGGGAAAGGGAGGTGGGGATACTGGACGATGAAGAATGGGAGGAGGCTTTGGAGACCTGCAAAACTGTGTCTCCCAGGCTTTCGGACAGGCTGACCCAAATATACATCACTCACAGGGCGTATCTGACCCCAATCCGTGTAGCTAGATATAAACGTACCCAATCTACCCTGTGTGCGATGTGTGCTCAAGAGACGGGGACATTCTTCCATCTCATTTGGGCCTGCCCAAAAATACAGGACCTTTTGGAAACAGATAACATTCCTTCACGACACTATGGGCACCCTGGACCCCAGACAGTGCCCGCTGGGGATTTTTCCCGCAGGTGCAGATTAATATACCAAAATTTTCCTTCATGAGTCATTGTTCTCGGGCAGAAAGATTATAGCAAGCAAATGGATGAGACAGCTTCCCCCCACTTTCGCAGAATGGAAGGCGGAAATAAATTTGACTCTACCGTATAAGAAATGTGTGTATATTAATAGAGCCTACCCGGACAAATATTATAAAATTTGGGATCGTTGGCTGAACGAGTCTACAACCTGCGATTAGCCTTGCCTCGTCCATGGTTTATAGTTTTCCGAACCTCACCTGACCTCTTATTTTTACTATCCGTTGTCATAAAACGGGGTTGTGTAGACCTGGAAGGGGATAGACGGGTTATCGTATTGCACATGCAAAGCTTGTAATGATTGTATGACAATGCTGTTAATGTGAGACCTTGTTATACTATGTACCCACGAATTACTGATTGTTTTCTGTATGCAACTTTACTCAATAAACATTTTGTTTGATTAAAAAAAAATAATCCCGGTCAAAAAAATGTTGCGGTCTGTGGCCCATTATGGCGATTTACCTTCACTTCTGCCCTGTAGCCAAAACAGGAAGCGAGAGGAAATCCTTGCAAATAAAGGAATCTCTTGGGGTCCCTCGGGTCACCAGAGCTAGTGTCCCCACTAGTTCTAATCCATCGCCTCTTTTCACGCCCAAAATGTGTTTCTATTGCAATGTAGCATGGAATAATATTCATGAAATTATTTTGCTTACAGAACATGTGTGCGCCCAGTTGTGATTTATGGAGGAACTCAGACGTTTCACTCTTTGAAACAGATCTCTGAAGGATGTAACATTCTTTGTGCAACCCCTGGAAGATTATTGGATATCATCAGGAAAGAGAAGGTATTTACTACTGGTGTTCTGAGTTTAGTAAGCCTCACATTTTCACATTAATATGTAATTAAAAAACAAAGCAATCATTAGGTATGACGTGCCATTACCTAGAGCTGCCACTACATGTAAGAAACAGCCTATCTTATGTCTGAGTGCTAGGTTGTCTGATCAGACAAATCTCTGAAACTACATGCTAGTAATGTGGCTTGTCTGCCACTTCCCACTCATCCTATTGGCCGGTGAAGTTCATCAAAGTTATGAATCAGTATAAATCATTCTTGTATGGAGGAAGCATCGCAAGCTACTGCAGCTTAAGGTAGCTTGGCTATAAGGAAGGGGGTGGGCCCCCTAAACGCATCAGCTGTATACCCCGCAATGTGAATACAGCACTTTTGTTTCCACACTCTTCATCATTGTGTGTTTTTACTATCTTGTGAGTATTCAATTTTTTTTTTTTTTTATTGGATAAATGTTTTTTGGTAATGCACTAGGTGCGTGCGCCTTCAATTTTATTTTTGTTTTTGTAGTATCCAAGAAACAAAGGGTGATTGCTACCCTTTGAGGGAAATTGCTGGTTTAGACCTTCTTTGGATTTGGTCGTTCCACATGGCCAGAGCACCTCACTGCAAGGAGGTCTTTGGGGGGGGTTAATGGAACCTTACCCATCTACTAATGTAGTTGCTTGCTGACCCCATCCCATTTAAAAAATAAAATTTCTCATTGCCAGCATTGAAGTCGCACCCAAATTGCATCTACATGATGCAGGTGCGACTTTTGTGGGTGTATATTGAGGTCTTTGGGCCAAAGTAGTGCATGCATGGGGTGTGACAAGTCACATGACCAAGTCGCACAAGTGGTCCTTAAAGTGATAAGTCTTAGGTTTGTTATTTTTAAGTAAAAAAAAAAAAACTTATGCTTGCCTGCCCTGTTGCAGTGGAGCCCTTCTAGAATGGACTGCTTTGGATTTCTTTATTTTTCTTCAGAGCAGACAGTCCTGCCTTTTTAAGCCTCATATACACGGTATGATTGTTGGCCAATGGAGCGTCTGATTTTTGACAAAAGGGCGTGTGCCAGGATCATTGCATACTAACGTTACACAATTGTCCTGCCACAAACTTGAACGTAGTGACGTACTACAAGGAATTTCAGCTCTTTTCTGCTAATTTCGTGTTTGAGCATTGATTCCGAGCATGTGTGTTTGTACTTTTGTGTGATGGATTTGTGTATTGACCATACGAAAATCGGATGTGGAGAGGTTGTGCGCCGAACATTTACTAGCCTGTCATCCAACATGTGTTGGACAACAATTGTCTAAAGAAGCGTACGAACGGTAAGATTTTAGGAGAACAGTCTGTCAACAGACAGTACCCTGCCAACAATCGTACTGTGTGTATGAGGCCTAAGTCAGTGTTTCATCACCTGAGTTCTGCAGGACCTTTACTTGCAGTGGTTTGAGTAACCTAGTCCCTAGGCATGACTTAAAAGTGCCATTGTTGGGCCTGCTTTCTTTCTGATTATTTTTGCTTTGGGTATCATAGTATTTAGTGGTTCTATTGGTAAAAGGCGAGGGGTCAGCACTTCGGTGCTCCATGTTTTCTCTTCCGTTCATGGACGGACACATCAGCAATTGACCTTAGGGTTTTATCCTTCCTTTTAGGAGATTGACTAGGCAGGAAACGGCACTTTAAGTGTTAAAACACTTCACACAGCACAGTACCTCCCAGGGGGCGGATCCCCCGGGTACATCCCTCTTTCTGCCTAGTGAAAGGAGATGACATGGCTCTTCTTGGCCCATGTGCTCTAGAGGATTTTTTTTTATCGCTTTTATTAAATTTTTTCCTGCATTTTTGGATCCTGGGATCTACAATCAACTGCCTACTGGGTGACAGGCTGGATCCTTGTAGTCCCCCCGTGTTTGCCCATCAATCGTGTGTCGGCCTTTAACTATGCGGTACACGACGTGCTGCGTTGTTCCAGGGGTGGCCAGTGAGCTATACGCTCCAGGGCACACTATATCCGTGTCAGTGTTCCTGGCCGACAGCCATGCCGTAACTGCGCGGACGTTGGTTCTGTCTGGAATGCCTCCAGCTGGTGGTCGCAGGACGGGCAAGTAGCATTCCCTTTGCCGTGGCATGGTGGTTCGGCTGGTGCATTCCTGGGAGGTTGATCGGGGGTTCGCCCTGCTTTCCTCTTTCCCTTCCTCTCCCTCCTTCCCGACATTTTGGGTGGTCGGTCATGAGGTGAGGGGTCCGTCTGGGGGGTGCTGTGTGCTTTTTTTAATGCTGCCGTGTGCGGGGGACCTACAGGGGTCCTGCATGTTGGCTGTTTTTTTACTGTAGGTTTGGTGTTTTACAATGTGCTCGCCACCATTTTGCCGGTGACGGACACTTTTAATAACGACCGGCGGCCATTTTCTTGTAGCCCGCATGCTGTTTTTTGCATGATGGCCTATTTGGATGGAAGTTTTGCCTCTAGAGGCCAGAATAACTGCGCGAACAGCTGCAGCACACTTTCTGAGGGACGGCACAGCACGGACTGTCTCTGAGCAGTCACAGCAGCAGTACAGCCTAGTCGGGTGGTGAGTCCTCTGGGGGGTCCCCTGCTCTGTTGCGGCCGGGAGGGTGGCCTGTGGGTCTTGCCTTGTAGTACAAGGGTGGCAGTGGGTCAGCATGGCGTCCGAACCGGAGGCTTCTCCCCCAGAAATTCCGGATTTAACCCTTAGTGCCCCTGTTCCTGCGGCCTCCATGACTGCTATGCCGGCAGTCTTTGAGGCGTTTGCCAGGGTTTGAAGCAGCAAGTGGCCAGAAGGGGGGTAAAAAGCACCCCCTCCCTCCACCTTGTTCTGGGGATGTCTCTGACACGGAATCGGGCCCTGCTACTGTGTCCGGCCCTGGTTCCATTATGTCAGAAGACGCAGGCCTAGCCCACACGGACAGTGAGGATGACTCTGCATCAGGGTCAGCGCATGTTAAGGTGTTTGTTGGAGCTCTTATCACTGCGGTGCAGGATACTCAAAAACTTTAGGATTCGGCGGAGACATCAGAGATGCCGGTCCCCTTTGGGTTCCGCAAGCCGCCCCGCGAAAGTGTTTCCTTGTGTTCCTTATCTGGACGAAATATTGTACAAGGAATGGGATCGGCCGCAGAAAGTTTTTTCTGTCCCAAAATACTTTGCGGTCCGTTACCCGTTTGAGGAGGATTTCCTAAAAAAGTGGATCTCTCCTCCGTCTGTGGACCCCCCTGTGTCCAGACTGAACAAGGCTACCACATTGCCTGTGGAAGGGGCTCCCGCTTTTAAGGACCCCGCAGATAGGAAAGGTGAGGCTGTGGCCCGCTCCATGTTCACAGTGGTGAGACCGGTCTTGGCCGGGGCTCTAGTGTCGCAGACACCGAACGAGCAAAGTCGCTGCTGCAGGAGCTGGAGGCGCAGAATGCTTCGGAGCTCTGTGGACCTGGCTGACCAGTTGGTGCAGGGTCTCAAATTTGTCTGTGAGCCGGCCCTGGACACGCTTCCCCTACTTTCCAGGGCCTCCGCATACGCGGTGGTGTTACGCCGCCTTGTGTGGCTGAAGTGTTTGTCTGCAAAAGTTCAAGATAAAGGCGGTTCGCTCTGTAGTGGCGGCACTCCATCAGGGGGGATTTTCTGGCGTCCTTGGATATCAAGGACGCGTACCTGCATATCCCTGTATGCGCAAGACACCAGAGATTTTTGCGGCCGGAGAGGACCACTTTCAATTTGTGGACCTCCCTTTCAGCCTGGCCTCGGCACCATGGCTTTTCACCAAGGTGCTTGCGACGATTCTGGCCCTGCTGAGGCAGCGTGGAATCGCTATTGTGGGATACCTGGACGACCTTCTCCTGAGAGCTCAGAGTTAGAGGTGGATGTGTCCATCACCTGCCAGACCCTCCGGGAATTTGGTTGGCTACTGAATGTCCAGAAGTCAGTGTTGGTACCATCTCAACGGCTAGATTATCTCGGGTTGGTCCTGGATTCCTCGGAGGCGAGTTTTTCTTCCAACGGAAAAACTACAGACACTGCAATCTGCGGTGCAGCGGTTGGCGACCCAGGAGTGGTCGTTGCTCCGCTTTTGCATGCGGGTTCTGGGTCTGATGGTGGCCTCTTTCGAGGCGGTTCCGTATGCTCCATTCCACACTCGAGTGTTACAGAAAGATTCTGTCGCGTTGGGACAAGCTTCCTTCGTCTCTGGATTACCAGGTCCCGGTGAGCCGTCTGGTCAGTCCGCCCTCAGTGTGGTGGCTGACATCCCCGGTACTTCGGACCGGAAAATCGTTTCTGCCGTGCCATTGGACAGTGGTCACAAAGGATGCCAGTCTCTCCGGCTGGGGGGTTGTCTGGGGTGTCCAGTCAGCCCAGGGCCGCTGGACTCAAAAGGAGTCCCGCCTGGCGATCAATGTCCTGGAGCTCCGGGTGATCAAGCTGTGCCTCTCCAAGTGGTCTCTGGGTCTGCAGGACCGTCCGGTCAGGATCCAGTCCAACAACGCCACGGCCGTGACGTATGTCAATCGTCAAGGAGGCACACGGATCTCGGCTGCAGCGTCAGAATTCGGGTAAATCCTTCGGTGGGCCAAAAGGTACGTTCCGGCTCAGTCGGCCGTGTACATTCCGGGGGTGCAGAACTGGCAGACTACCTAAGTCGCCAAACGCTAGAACAAGAAGGGTCTCTACACCCGGAAGTGTTTCAGAGTCTGTGCCAAAGATGGGGCACTCAGGACGTGGATCTTCTGGCGTCCTGTCTCAATCGGAAGGTGTCACAGTTCGTGGCCAGGTCAAGAGACCCGTGGTTGAACGCGTAAAGACAAGTTGGTGGTGCGGTGGGGTCACTATCGCCTAATGTACGCCTTCCGTCCTCTGAAGCTTCTTCCTCGCCTGCTGCGCAGAGTGGAAGCCGAGGGGATACCAACAATCCTGATCGCTCCGAATTGGCTGCGCCGTCCGTGCATGAAGTCTTGCCCCTGCCCGACTCATAGGTGGGGGGGGGCGGCTTCGCAGGTTCACAGCTCAGTGGACCTTCCTGCTCTCTGACCAGTGGGTCTGCGAGGTGGTCTCACCGGGGTACAAGATGGTATCTTTCCTATTCACTGAACAGATTCTTTCCCTCAAGTCTCCCTCTCCTTCCGGCTTGTCGGTCTGCCCGGTTAGGGGCAGCGTAGAACTTGCTGAGTTGTGGGGCGATTTTACCCGTTCCGCAGGAAGAGAGGTTTCAGGGATTTTATTCAAATCTTTTTGTGGTCCCAAAGAAGGAAGTACTGCATGGAATCCATTAGTTCGGGGGTAGCTGCACTCCATCCGGGGGACTTTCTGGCGTCTCTAGACATCAAGGATCAGTTTGTGGCCCTTCCTTTTGGCCTAGAGTCGGCACCAAGAGTTTTCACCAAGGTGCTCGCACTGATCCTAGGTTTGAGACAACGAAGCACTGCCATAGTTGGCTTCTTTGACGACCTTCTTCTGAGAGAAGCTTTTCGCTCCGAATTGCTGGAGGATGTGTCAGACCAGACCCTCCAAGAAGTGGGGTGGGTGTTAACCGCTTAAGGACCGCCTCCTGCACATATACGTTTGCAGAATGGCACGGCTGGGCACATGTACGTCCTTTACTAGTACCCAGCCGTGGGTCACGGGCACGCTCCGGGGACCCGCGGGCCCGATCGCCGCTGGAGTCCCGCGATTGGTCCCCAGAGCTGAAGAACAGGGAGAGCCATGTGTAAACACGGCTTCCCCGTTCTTTACTGTGGCAGCTGCATCGATCGTGTCATCCCTTTTATAAGGGGACACAATCGATGACGTCACACAGTTGTAAACACACTTCAGGGAACACAACCCCATCAGCGCCCCCTTGTGGTTAACTCCCAAACTGCAACTGCCATTTTCACATTTAAATGCATTTTTTGCTGTGAAAATGACAATGGTCTCAAAAATGTGCCAAAATTGTCCGAAGTTTCCGCCATAATGTCGCAGTCACGAAAAAAATCACTGATCGCTGCCATTAGTAGTAATTTTTTTTTTTATAAAAATGCAATAAAACTATCCCCTATTTTGTAAACGCTATAAATTTTGCACAAACCAACCGATAAACGCTTATTTTTACCAAAAATAGGTAGAATACGTATGGGCCTAAACTTGAGTAAAAAATTAAATTCTATATTTTTGGGGGATTTTTATTATAGCAAAAAGTAAAAAATACTGCATTTTTTGTTTTTTCAAAATTGTTGCTCTATTTTTGTTTATAGCTCAAAAAATAAAAACCGCAGAGGTGATCAAATACCATCAAAAGAAAGCTCTATTTGTTGGGGGGGGGGGGGGAAAGGGCGCAATTGTCAGTTAAAGCGACACAATGCCGAATCGCAAAAAGGGGTAAGGTCCTTTAGCTGCATTTTGGTCCGGGTCTTAAGTGGTTAAACGCTCAGAAGCCGGTCTTGATTCCGACTTGGCGTTTGGAGTACCTAGGGTTGATTCTGGACTCCTCGGAAACGAAGGTCTTTCTACCCCTGGAGAAATTGCAGACTCTTCAGTCTGCAGTGAAGGTGTTGGCATCCCACAAATGGTCGTCTCTTCGTTTTTTGCATGCATGTCCTGGGTTTGATGGTAGCCTCCTTCGAGGCGAAACCGTATGCCCAGTTCCACACTTGTGTTTTGCAGAAGGAGATACTGTCCAAGTGGAACAGGTCTCCTTCGTCTCTGGATTGTCAGATTCAGGTAAGCCACCTGGTCAGGGTCTCTGAATTGGTGGCTGATATCCCCGGTTCTTTCGTCCGGGAAGTTTTGTTCCCTTCCAATGGACGGTGATTTCGACACACTCCAGCTTCACAGGTTGGGGTGGGGTCCAGTCTGCCCAGGGTCGCTGGACTCTAGAAGAATACCGTCTGCTGATCAATGTCCTGGAACTTCGGACGATCAGGCTATGTCTCTCCTCGTGGTCAAGGAGGTTGCAAGGTCATCCAATCAGGATTCAGTCGGACAATGCCACAGCAGTGGCGTATGTCAAACATCAGGGGGGAACGCGGAGCTCAGCTGCAGCGTCTGAGGTCGCTCACATCCTAAGATGGGTGGAAAGAAGCGTGCCGGCTCTGTCGGCTGTCTACATTCTGGGCGTGGAAAACTGGCAGGCAGACTACCTGAGTCGCCAGATGCCGGACCAGGGAGAATGGTCATTGCATCTGGAGGTGTTTCAACTCCTTTGCAGGAGGTGGGGGCACACTGGATGTGGATCTCCTGGCCTCTCGTCTCAACCGCAAGGTGTTGAGATTTGTGGCCATGTCCAGAGATCCTTGGGCAGACACGTCGGACGTGTTGGAAGCCCTGTGGGGTCAGTATCGGCTGATTTATGCCTTTCCCCCATTGAAGTTGCTTCCTCGGCTGCTCCGCAGAGTGGAGGCCGAGGGGATCCCAATGATTCTAATCGCTCCAGATTGGCCTCGGCGTCCTTGGTACGCCGATCTCGTGCGCCTGGTGGCGGATGTACCGTAGCGGCTGCCAATGCGGGAGTACCTTCTGCCTTAAGGTCCCATACTGCATCTTGCTTTACAGTCGCTGGTTTTAACGGCATGGCTATTGAAAGCCATGTGTTTAAGGGACCGGGGTCTTTCCGGCTCGGTCATCTCAACCATGCTGAGGGCACAGAAGTCTTCAAGGAAGATCTACCATTGCACCTGGAAGGCCTACGTCTTTGTGTGAAGAGATGGGGTGGCATCCACGGGACGTATTTGGTTTCCAGGGTCCTGCTGTTTTTACAGTGTGGAGTGAATCAGAAACTTGCCTTAAAGAGGGATTCCATCCGCAATTTTTTTTTTTTTTAAAAGTCCGCAGCTACTAACGGTGTAGCTGCTGACTTTTAATAGGGACACTTACCTTGTCCTACTTGCCCGCGCTGATGGTCCCCCAATACCGATCCCATGATCGATGCAGGTCCCGCGTCGCCATTCACACTAGGGGAAACAGGCTGTGAAGCCTTACGGCTTCACTGCCCATTTCCTAATACGCCTGTGTGAGTCTCGTGCCGGCTTGTGAATGGGCGGCTGCTCTCTGAGAACACACACAGTTCCCAGAAAGCAGCGCGCCCCATTAACTAGGAGGAGAAGAAAAAACACTGCGGTGCCGAAGAGGCAGATTACGGACTTCCGCATAGCAACAGGTATTTTGGGTGAGTATATAAAAAAAAAAATTCACTTTTTTTTTTTTTTTTTTTTTTTTTAGGACTTTTGGTCAAATGTTGTTTTCCTGGGTGGAACTCCGCTTTAAGCACCATTAACCACTTAAGCCCAGGCCAGGTTTTGCGATTCGGCACTGCGTCGCTTTAACAGACAATTGCGCGATGTGGCTCCCAAACAAAATTGGCGTCCTTTTTTCCCCACAAATAGAGCTTTCTTTTGGTAGTATTTGATTACCTCTGCCGTTCTTACTTTTTGCGCTATAAACAGAAATAGAGCGACAATTTTGAAAAAAATGAAATATTTTTTACTTTTTGCTATAATAAATATCCCCCAAAAACATATATAACATTTTTTTTCCTCATTTTAGGCCGATACGTATTCTACCTAGTTTTGGTAAAAAATCGCAATAAGTGTTTATCGATTGGTTTGCGCAAAATTTATAGCGTTTACAAAATAGGGGATAGTTTTATTGCATTTTTATTATTTTTTACTACTAATGGTGGCGATCAGCGATTTTATTTTTTTTCGTGACCGACATTATGGCGGACACTTCGGCCAATTTTGACACATTTTTGCGACCATTATCATTTTCACAGCAAAAAATGCATTTAAATTGCATTGTTTATTGTGAAAATGACAGTTGCAGTTTGGGAGTTAACCACAGGGGGTGCTGGAGTTATGTTTCACCTAGTGTGTGTTTACAACTGTAGTGGGGTGTGGCTGTAGGTCTGACATCATCGATTGTGTCAGCCGCCACAGTGAAGCACGGGGAAGCAGTGTTTACATACAGCTCTCCCCGTTCTTCAGCTCCGCGATCGTGATCGCGGCGGCTAGAAACAAATAGCCGCGCCCTCATCCCGGATTGCTCCCACGGAAGAACCGACCACCGCATGTACCGGGGGCGGGGGGGGGGTCCTGATCAGACCCGCGGAAAGGCAGGGACGTACATGTACGCCCATCTGCCTGTACGTGCCATTCTGTGGACGTATATATACATGCGGCGGTCGTTAAGCAGTTAAGGGACATATTTCAGCCTTGGTTGTGTTCTTTCATTCTCTGGTGGGTACCTTTTTGTGCAGGGGGTTCGTCATGTACTTCCCCCTCCCCTTGTTAAACCACCTCTTCCCCCTCCCCTTGTTAAACCACCTCTTCCCCCATGGGATTTGAATCTGGTGCTCTTGGTTCTTCAGAAAAGGGCCTGGCAGTTTCGTCTGACACCATTTCTCAGTGGATCAGGCAGACCGTCATACAGGCCTATGCTCTTAAGGGGCGGGCGCCCCCCTTTCCGGTCACGGGACATTCAACCAGGGTAATTGGTGCTTTCTGGGCTTTCTGACATCAAGCGTCTATCACAAGTGTGTAAGGCAGCAACTTTGTCGTCCATTCAACTTTTTAACCACTTGCTTACTGGGAACATATACCCCCTTCCTGCCCAGGTTAAATTTCAGCTTTCAGCACTGTCACGATTTGAATGACAATTGCGCGCTCGTACGACGTGGCTCCTAAACAAAATTGGCGTCCTTTTGTTTCCCCCACAAATGGAGCTTTCTTTTGGTGGTATTTGGTCACCTCTGCGGTCTTTATTTTTTGCGCTATAAACAAAAATATAGCGACAATTTTGAAAATAAACACCATTTTTTACTTTTTGCTATAATATCCAATAAAAAAAAATCTGTTTAGTCCGATACGTATTCTTCTACATATTTTTGGTAAAAATAAAAATCTCTAAGTGTATAGTGATTGGTTTGCACAAATGTTATAGCGTCTACAAAATAGGGGATAAAATGATGACATTATTTTTTTACTAGTAATGGCGGCGATCTGCGATTTTTGTCAGGACTGCGATATTGTGGCTGACACTTTTGACACATTTTTGGGACCATTCACATTTATACAGTGAACAATGATATTAATATGCACTGATTACTGTATAAATGTGACTGGCAGGGAAGGGGTTAACACTAGGGGGCGAGGAAGGGATTAATGTATTCTCCAATTAGTGATTCTTACTGTGGGGGAGAGGGGTGACCGATGGTTGTCCCTATGTACAAGGGACACACCATCAGTCTCCTCTCCCTGACAAAACGTGGAGCTCTGTGTTTACACACAGAGCTCCATGTCCCTGTCTCCGTGACTGCCAATCGCGGGTGTTTGGAGGACATCGCGGCCGCCAGGCACGCGCATCGGCACCTGACTGACGCAGGGGGCGTGCGCGCCCCCCCAGTGGCCTGGAGGCCGTATAAAGACGGCCTCCCGGCAATTCAGAGCCACAATGTGGCCGTAAATACCCGCCGTGCGGGCAAAAAGTGTTTAAAGCTGCTCCTCCTCCATTGAGCTCTGATTTCTGGGGGTGAAGTTGTTTGTTTTTACTGATACTGTTCGCACCCCTCGTTTTTTTACACTGCTTGGGAACGTCCCACTTGTCAAGACTTGAGAAGGCTGTGTCTGTATATAGACTTTAAGAGTAAATAGCGTTTTTTGTACTCACCGTAAAATCCTTTTATCTGTCGTCCATGGATGGACACAGCTCCCACCCCTCCTTTTTAGGTTTGTACTGCTTGCTACAACCTGAGGCTGGATGCTGCAGGGAGGAGGGTTATGTTCGGAGGGACCGTCCCCTGGGCGGAGCTGTTCAACTCTGTTACAGTAACATGTATTTAAATATCTTAACATGTTTCTGCCTAGTCCTCTCCTGTGAACATGAACCTAACCCACTTGTAAAGGCTTGAGAAGGCTGTGTCCGTCCATGGACGACAGAGAAAATGATTTTTATTTTTTTGTTCTTTTCTTTATAAATTTGCAACGATTTCAAACTAACTTTTCACTTTGTCATTATTGGGTATTATTTGCAGAATTTTGTGGGAAATGTATTACATTTTGAAATAAGGCTGTAACATAACAATGGAAAAAGTTAAGCCCTGTGAATACTTTTCGGATGCACTGTACATGAGCTCATTCGCAAAATACAATGGCTTCTGTTAAACAATGGAGTAGGGGGGAAGAGCTACTGCTGTATAAGGGACCAGTGTCTCTCCTGTCAGCGCTTCAGGAAATCAGCAATGGCTGTACTGTGCCTAACAATTCTACCCCCTCATTCCCTTGCAGAGAATGACCCTCACAATTTGAATGGTGTTAGGAAGGTTTCCAGTATTTTCTGTCTAATTTCTGATTCTTGGCCTCCTGAGGAGAAAGTATAACTCGACTGTTTCTGAACTCCTGTGTATCTTGCAAAATGTTACCAGGAGTCTCCAAACTTACTAACAAAGGTCTGGTTTACTTTCCTTCAGACTTTTGACGAGGCTGGCCTGTGGTCAGTGAGTAAGAAATTCCCTTGCATCAATGGGAGTTAATAATGGCCCATCATTGGTATTAGTGGGAGGAATAGTGCCCTGTTGGACTTGTGTATTTTAATACATAAGTCCATCTAGTTTAAACAATAGATTGAAATTTAAATAAATGGAAAACCTCCATATACACAACCCTATAACCACAGTTGATCTAGACGGGAGGCAGTTTGCCTTATGGTTGGTGTCAGGGGAGGGGATAGTGCCTCATTCTTATTAGTGGGAGGAATTGTGCCCCATTTGGTGTTATTGGCAGGGATGTCGGTGGGGAGGGATAGTGCCTTGCATCAGTGGGCAGAATGGTCTCCCAAGGGCTGAATAAGGGCAAGCAAAGGGCCACATCTGGTCCAGTTTGGGGACTACTGGACTAGACCGTAAGTAAAAAAGAAAATTCTTGTATACAGAGCAATTTTCTATCAGGAAATATAATGGCTTTTAACAGCCCCTACAATTTTGCAGGGTGGTAAACCTGGTTTTAGTTTAATGACATTAACTGTGCTATTAATCTTTTCTCTTATCTATCCCCACAAAGATTGGTTTAACTAAATTGCGCTACCTTGTGTTGGATGAAGCTGACCGTATGTTGGACATGGGTTTTAGAGAGGACATTGAAAATTTGTTGCGAAGTCCAGGAATTACTAGTAAAGAAGAAAGACAAACCCTAATGTTCAGTGCTACATTTCCCTCAAGCATACAGAGGTAAGTCATGTGTATTAAAAAAAAAAAAAAAAAAAAATCTTTTTAGTACATGTTCTTATTGCATATCTTTGTCATTTATGACCACTGTAATATTACTGAAGTCTTTGTGAGTTTAACAGCTATTACAGAAAACTTTACTTGTCTTTGATAGGCGACTTCTAACCCTTCTGTTGCCAGAGCCGTTTTGCAATCTTATTTTTATATATTTTTTAAAAAGCAGACACCCTAGAGAATAAAATGGTGGTTCCAATTTTTTGCCACACAATTTTAATGCATAGGTCTAGGAAACGCAAACATTTCAGTAAAAAAATCAACAGCGTTAATTTTAGGGCACACATAATAAATGACCCAGTTTTTTTTTTTTTGCAAAAATATGACGAGGTTGCGCCGAGTAAATGGATACCCAACATGTCAAACCTTAAAATTGTGTGCTTCCATAAAATGGCGACAAACTTTAGTACCCTATATTTTCCATAGACAACACTTTAAAAGCCAGGCCCTATAGGTTAATCATTTTAGCATTAGAGGTGGTCTGGAGCTAGAAATATTTCTGTATGGTGTGCGCGACCATATGAAAAGTGTATCACAATCGACTCATGTGTAGGTGCGCAAGTTTACGTTCATATAGGCTTTTGGAATGTTTAACGGATAAGTTCACTTTCTCTTCCGTTCATGGACGGACACAGCAGCCTTTGACCTTAGGGTTATATCCGCTTCCTTCCAGGAAGTGGATATAACCCTAAGGTCAAAGGCTGCTGTGTGTCTATTATGGAGTTTATCGCCAGGATTGAAGTGACAAGTAGCCAGAAGGGGGGTAAAAAGCGCCCCCTCCCGGCACCCGCTTCTGGGGATGGCTCTGACACGGAACCAGTCCCTGCTACTGCTTCTGGCTCTGGTTCTGTCATGTCGGATGGTGCAGGCGTAGCCCACACGGACAGTGAGGATGACTCTGCTTCAGGGTCAGCGCATGATAAGGCATTTGTTGGAGCTTTTATCATTGCGGGATACTCAAAAACTTGAGGATTTGGCGGAGGCATCGGATATGCCGGTCCTTTTTGGGTTCCGCAAGCCACCCCGCACCGCAAGTGTTTCCTTGTGTTCCATATCTGGACAAGCTGTTGTACAAGGAATGGGATAAGCCGCAGAAAGTTTTTGCTGCTCCAAAATACTTTGCAGTCCGTTACCCCTTTGAGGATTTGAGGAAGACTTTTTAAAAAAGTGGGTTTCTCCTCCGTCAGTCCAGGCTTGAACAAGGCCACCACGTGGAAGGGGCTCCGGCATTTAAGGACCCCGCAGATAAGAGAGCTGAGGCTGTGGCCCACTCCATGTTCACAGTGGTGGGGTCGGCGGTGAGACCGGTTTTGGCCGGGGCTCTGGTGTCAGACACTTACCGAACGGGCAAAAGCCTTGCTGCAGGAGCTGGAGGCACAGAATTGCTTCTGAAACCAGTTGGTGCAAGGCCTAAAGTTTGTCTGTGAGTCGGCTCTGGATACCCTCCCCTTGCTTTCCAGGGCCTCTGCGGTGGTACTACGCCGCCTTGTGTGGCTGAAGTGTTAGTCTGCGGACCAGTCTTCAAAAAAGGCCTTGATGGATTTACCCTTTAAGGGTGAACGGCTTTTTGGGGCGTCCCTGGATGACCTCATAAAGGATGCCACAGGCAGTAAGAGCACGCTGCTCCCACAATCTGGGAAGGGTAAGGAGCCTCGCCGTAAGAAAGGGCCCTCCTTTACTGCCCCCAAGAGGTTTTTTCGTCCGCCAAATGCGGCAAACCTGCTTCCGCATGAAGGTCTGCCCCTGCGTCTCGGGTGGGGGGCCGGCTTTGTGAATTCGCAGTTTTGGTGGAGGTCTCCTTTCCGACCGTTGGGTTTGCGAAGTAGTTTCCTCGGGGTACAAGATAGCGTTTCTCTCTTGTCCACCAAACAGATTTTTTCCTTACAACCTCCTCCGGATCGCCGGAAGGATCTGTCAGGGGCTGTCCAGGATCTACTAGTCAGGGGAGTGATTGTGCCAGTTTCAACGGAACGGTTTCAGGGGTTTTACTCCTGAAATCTGTTTGTAGTCCCCAAGAAGGAAGGTGTCCGTTCAATCCTGGACCTCAAGGCCCTCAATTGTTTTGTCAAAGTGCAAAAATTCAGAATGGAGTCAATTCGCTCGGTAGTGGCGACACTCCATCAGGGGGATTTTATGGCGTCCTTGGACATCATGGACGCATACCTGCATATCCCCCATATGCGCAAAGCACCAGAGGTTTCTGCGATTTGAGAGGACCACTTTCAATTTGTGGCCCTCCCGTTCGGCCTGGCCTCGGCACCATGGGTCTTCACCAAGGTGCTCCCCCCGATTCTGGCACTGCTGAGGCAGCAGGGGTTGATATCGTAGGATACCTGGACGACCTTCTCCGGAGAGCTTCCTCAAGCTCAGAGTTAGAAGAGGATGTGTCTATCATCTGCCAGACCCTGCGAGAATTCAGCTTGCTACTGAATGTCCAGAAGTCTGTATTGGTACCGTCTCCGTGGCTGAAATACCTGGGGTTAGTCCTTGATTCCTCGGAGGCGAGAGTTTTTCTCCCAACGGAAAAACTTCAGACCCTACAATCTGCGGTGCAGTGGTTGGCGTCCCAGAAGTGGTCGTCGTTTCGCTTTTGCACCCGAGTGTTACAGAAAGAGATTCTGTCACGTTGGGACAAGCTCCCTTCGTCTCTGGATTACCAGATTCGGGTGAGTCGACTGGTCAAGTCCTCCCTAGTGTGGTGGCTGACGTCTCCGGTACTTCGGACCAGGAAGTCTTTTCTGCCGTGCCATTGGACAGTGGTCACGACGGATGCCAGCCTCTCCGGCTGGGGGGGTGTCTGGGGTGCCCAGGGGCGCTGGACTCAGGAGTCCCGCCTGCCAATCAATGTACTGGAGCTCTGAGCGATCAAGTTGTCTCTCCGAGTGGTCCCTGGGTCTGCAGGACCGACGGTCAGGATCCAGTCCGACAACGCCACGGCCGTGGCATACGTCATCAGGGAGGCACACGGAGCTCGGCTGCAGCAACGGAAGTCGCGCACATCCTCCGGTGGGCCGAAAGGTAAGTTCCGGCTCTGTCCGCCGTATACATTCCGGGGGTGCTAAACTGGCAAGCTGACTACCTAAGTTGCCAAACACTAGACCAAGGAGAATGGTTGCTACACCCGGAGGTGTTTCAGAGTCTGCCAAAAAATGGGGCACTCCAGACGTGGACCTCCTGGCGTCCCGTCTCAATTGGAAGGTGCCAAGGTACGTGGCCAGGTCAAAGGACCCGTAGGCGGACGCGTTGGTGGCGCCATAGGGTCACTATCGCCTAATCTACACCTTCCCTCCTGAAGCTTCTTCCTCGCCTGCTGCGCAGAGTGGAAGCCGAAGGGATACCCGGATTGGCCGCGGCGGACCTGGTGCGTCTGGTGGCAGACGTCCCTTGGCGTCTACCCCTGAGAGAAGATCTTCTGTCGCAGGGTCCCATCTTTCACCCTGCTTTTCAGTCGCTGGCTTTAACGGCGTGGCTGTTGAGAGCCAGGTGTTGAAGGACCGAGGCCTGTCGGGCTCGGTGATCTCTACCATGCTACGAGCACGGAAGTCTACTTCACGAAAGATTTGCCATCGTACGTGGAATGGCTACATCTGTGTGAAGAGATGAAATGGCACCCCCGTACATACGTGATGTCCCGGATTCTGCTGTTTCTACAGGGTGGAGTGGATCAGGCTCTCTCAAGTACGGTTAAGAGTCAGATTTCGGCTCTAGCTGTTTACTTTCAGCGGCGCATTCCCTGGTGCTTACGTTTGTGCAGGGGGTTCGGCATGTTGCCCCTCCTGTGCGTCCTCCACTGCCTCCATGGGACTTGAATTTAGTCTTCTCTGTGCTTCAAGATCCCCTTGTTGACTCTGTCCCAGAAGGTGGTTTTCCTGGTGGCAATTACCTCGGTCAGACGGGTATCTGAACTGGCGGCCTTGTCCTGCAAGGCTCCCTATTTGGTCATCCATAAGGATAAGGTGGTGCTGCGGCCGCAGCCGTCATTCTTTCCAAAGGTTTTCACATTAATGAGGACATTGTTTTACCATCTTTATGTCCTCGGCCGAAAAACCCGAAGGAGGCCACGTTGCATTCCTTGGACGAGGTGTTGTCTGCTACGGCTCCGTTTCGGAAGTCGGACTCACTGTTCGTGTCGGTGACTGGTCCTAAGAAAGGTCTGGCGGTCTCGTCGGCCACCATTTCTAGGTGGATCAGACAGGTCGTGCTTCAGGCAATCCACACCTTCTCAAAATTTTACAAGGTGGATGTGAGTGCATCTTCGGATGCCTCCTTTGGCCCCCAAGGTTTTACAGGCGGCAGTTTAAGGTTGGAGTTCCTCCATTGGACACTTCTTGGGGACATCCCTAAGGTCCATGCTGCTGTGTCCGTCATGAACGGAAGAGACAATAGGATTTTTGTACTCACCGTAAAATCCATTTCTCTGAGTTCATGGATGGACACAGCACCCACCCCTCCTTTTTTGTTTGTACTGCTTGTTGCGAACTGGAGCTGCTGCGTCAGAGTGGGTTATACCCGGGGGAACCACGCCCCCTGGGAGGAGCTGTACTGAAAAGTGTTTTAACACTTGAAGTGCTGTTTTTTTCTGCCTAGTCTCTCCTGGAAGGAAGGATATAATACCCTGTCAATTTCTGTTGTGTCCGTCCATGAACTGAGACATGGATTTTTAGGGTGAGTACAAAAATCCTATTTTTTGTCCGGTAGCCACCTTCGAGGCGGTCCCATCTGTTTACTTTCACTCTCGAGTTGCAAAACGGAGATCCCTTTTGACATGGGATACAGCTCCATTGTCCCTGGACTGTCAAATCTGGGTGAGCTGGCTAGTCTGGGATCCCTGATCCGGTTTCTGAGGTCTTCGGCCTTTCAGTCCGGGAAGTCGTTATCTTTTTTTTTTTTTGGACGACACGGGGTCGCTGGACGCAGGAAGAACCCCGCCTGCCGATCAGGGTGCTCCTTCGGGCGTTCAGGCGGTGCCCCTCCACTTGGTAACGGAGGTTGCGGGGTCAGGATCCAGTTGGACCACGGCGCTGGCATATGTCACCCATCGAGGGGGAATAAGTCGCTCGGCTGCTGCATGCTGTCACTCACGTCCTGCGGGAGCGGGGCAAAGTTGTGCTGGCTCTATCACCCGCATACAGTCTGGGCGTAGAACTCTAGCAGGCGGACTCCGAGTCGACAGTTGCTGGGCCATGGTCTCTACACCTGGATGTGTTTCGACTCCTCTACAGAAGATGAGGATCTCCTGGCTTTTCGACCCAATTGGAAGGTTTTGAGGTTGTGGCCAGGTTCGATGGTTTCTGGGAGAATGCGTCAAGATGCGTTTTGCGGTCCTGTAGGGACAGTCTTGGCTATTGTCTGCCTCCTGAAAATATTCTTCCTCATCTGCTCAGAGTAGGGGCCAAGGGAATCTGAGTAGTCTACTTGCCCCAGTTTTATTCCGGCGTCCCTGGTACGCTGATTTAGTGCGACTGGTGGCGGGATGTTCCTTTGGCGGCTGCCAATGCGATAAAAGGTCATGCATTTCATCCTGCTTGCAGTCGCTGGCCTTCACGACATGGCTTTTAACAGTCGGATAGTAAGTGACCGTTGCCCGTCAGTTTAGTGCTTCCACCATGCTGAGGGCACGGAAGTCATCTTTCAGATGAATTACCGTCACACTTGAATGGCCTACATCTCTAGGTGTGGAGATGGAGTGGCATTCACGTACATATTTGGCTTCTAGGATCCTGCTGTTTTTGACAGCGTGTGTGGTTGAATGACTTGCTTTTTGCTCCATTGAGGGGCAGACGTTGGCCTTGGCTGGTTTCTTCCGCGACCCATGGCGGCTCATTCACTGGTGGGTACGTTGTCCAAGGGGTTCCACGTGTGGCCCCTCCGGTTCAATCACTGCTGACTTTATGGGATTGTATCTGGTACCATGGGTGTTTTCAGAAACCACCTTTTTTAAGGTATATAGAGAAGATTCCCCTGGTGGTACTCTCTTGGTAAGTAGCTTTCGGGTGGATGTTGCCTCTACTAGGGGGTTTTGAGTGGCGGCCTTGTCTTGCAAGTCTTCCCACTTATCTTAAACTCTTCAAGCTGGTTTCGCAGACTATGAACCCAGCTTGTTTAGAGGCCCCCAATTCTGATTCACAAGAATTTTGCAACGAAATATCGGATTATTTCATCAATAAAATTGAAAAAATCCGGGAAAGTATTCAGCAAAATGGAATTGTCACTAACCCTTCCCCAATTCCCAAACCAAATGCCCACACAAACCCGCCTCAACCACCAAAATTCACTCTAAAACCCATTACCATCAATTCCACTAAAAACATAATCGGGACTCTGCGTCACAGCACCCAATGACATCATTCCCACTAAACTGCTGAAATAAAGTGCCGACATATTGGCACCAGCTATCACGCAGCTCATAAACCAATCATTCAAGGAGGGCACGGTGCCCACCTTGCTGAAACAAGGTACAATAAAACCAATCCTAAAAAAAAAAAACCCTTGACCCCAAAGACCCAAACAACCGGAGGCCCATAACGGTAATGGAGAAAGAAGTTGTATAACAGCTGCAACTGCATTTAGACACCCATAAATTACTCGACCCGTTTCAATCAGGCTTCCGTCCTGGTCACGGAACAGAAACGGCGCTGCTTAAAATATGGGATGACGCTCTAGAGGCCGCAGATGGAGAATCTGGTCTTCTAATCCTGCTGGACCTCAGCGCGGCTTTTGACACTGTAGACCACGGACTACTACTAGCCAGGCTAGCTGAAGTGGCCGGAGTCGCGGAAGGTGATTTTCCCTGGTTCTCCTCATTCTTGGAAAACCGATCACAAACGGTGAAACTGGGACCTTTCACTTCTGAAAAATGTACGGTATTATGCGGAGTCCCTCAGGGATCTCCCTTGTCGCCCGTATTGTTCAATATCTATCTCTGCCCCCTCTTGAAATCATCAGTAACCAGAAGTTACTCTACCACTCCTATGCAGACGACACTCAACTGTATTTCCGGATCTGCAACAAATCGGATGATTCTCTTGGACTAGAGAAATGCCTTACTCTAATAGATAGCTGGATGACATCCAGTTATCTTAAACTCAATGGTTCAAAAACAGAACTTCTCCTGTTTCACGCAAACCGGAAAAGGCACCCCGCGTCAACTTGGACCCCCCCGCCCATTCTGGGTAAAACTATCACCCCTAGCACCAAAGTCAAAAGTCTGAGTCATTTTTGACACCTACATGACAATGGATGCACAAATAGGGTCTGTAGTCAGCGGATCCCATCATCTACTACGCCGTCTCACCCCCTTTATCCCGAAAGAGGACATTGCAGTCGTGGTGGGAACAATCATCAATTCCAGACTTTACTACGCAAATGCGCCCTATCTAGGACTCCCCAAATACCAAATCACACGTCTGCAAGTCATTCAAAATATGGCCGCTTGATTAGTGACTGGCAAAAAAACATGGGAATCAATCTCACCTTCGCTGAGATCCCTTCATTGGTTGCCAGTAAAAGACAGAATCACTTTCAAGGCTCTCTGCCGAACTATCTATGCGAAAAAAATAAAAGCCCATAACCCCAATCGCATTCTGCGATCCACAAATCTAAACCTACTCCAAATACAAGTCAATAGGAGATCGAAGATTTGCAGTCCAGGGACCTCGGCTGTGGAATGCTCTACCAACCACCATCCGACTAAAGTCGGACCACTTGGCCTTCAGGAGAAAGATTAAAACCCATCTCTTCTGAGGTCAAGGGGGCTTCCTTACCCATGGAATGGAAACAGCGCCCAGAGGCGATTCAGTTCGCATGTGTTGCGCTTTACAAGTTTCTCACACACTTAAAGGGTGAGGCGGTGCTGCGTCCACAGCCTTGTCTCTACCTGAGGTTTGTTTTGGCCCTTTTATTAAAATGTGGACATTGTGCTTCGTCCTTGTGTCCTCGGCCATTGCATTCCAAGAGGTTGCTTGCTTTCCTTGGGCTTGGTACAAGCTCTGTGGGTGTATCGGTCTGCTACGACTCCATTTTCGGAGGTCAGACTCACTGTGTCAGCAAGGCCTGGGGGTCTCGTGGATCAGACAGATTGTAATCATGTTATGCCCTTAGGGGCGGGCACCTCCCTTTCCTGTCGCGTGCATTCGACCAGGGCAATAAATGCATCCTGGGTTTTCCAACATCAAGCATCGGTCTCGCAGGTGTGTAAGGCGGCGTCCTGGTCATCCGATCACACTTTCACTTAGTTTTACTAGGTTGACCGGCATGCGTCTGCGGATGCCTGCTTCGGCCGTAAAGGTTTAGAGGCGGCTGTTTAAGGTTGCAACGCCTCAGTTATGGAGCTCTTCTTGTTTGGGGTGATATTGGTTTAATTGCGGTTCCCACCCCCCGTTTTTGACACTGCTCGGGGTCGTCCGTAATGTCAAGAATAAGATGCTGTGTCTGTCCATGATCGAAAGAGAAAATTGGATTTTTGTACTCACCGTAAAATCCTTTTCTCTGAGTTCATGGACGGACACAGCACCCATCCCTTTTTATATATACGTTTGTACTGCTTTTTGACGAACTAAGCTGCATGATGCAGGGAGAGAGGTTGTACCTAGTGGGACCGCCCTGGGGGCGGTACTGTACAGTTTTGATATATGTTTAACACTTAACATGCTTTTCTGCCTAGTCCTCTCCTGATAGAAGGCTAATGCGCTAATTTCAAGAATAAGATGCTGTCTGTCCATGAACTCAGAGAAAAGGATTTTTCGGTAAGTCCAAAAATCCTTTTTTTTTTTTTTTACCTTCACAGTGCAAACTTTGTGCTAAAATTCAACCATTCAGAGCTCCGTATCTTGTTGATGACCAGGTTTTGAATCACACCACTGGTCACATACTGTAACACCCTGTTCACCTGGAGCCCTTATAAGTTGAGTGCATTATTTTGCCACGATGGTTAGTTCAGGACTGTCTACTTCACGAGTATTTCGCAGGTAAATACCCTCAATATTTGCTAAAGCTGAGATTATGCAAAAGGAAGCCAATTCCAAACAGCAGTTGCACATTTGATCTCCTGAAGGCTTGTGAAACACTTACCCTCAGTTCAGTGACCATGCATCCCTTGTATTATCTGTTACAATTTGCTTGTCTCTGGATCACAGACATCCCAAAAGTGTGGGTCCAATCGGTGGTTTCAAAGGGGTACAGAATATAGTTCAAAATTGTACCGCCGCCTCTTCTTTCTTCTGTATATAGGATTTATATAGCGCCAACAGTTTGCACATCGCTTTACAACATGAGGGCAGACCGTACCGTTACAATACAGTACAATTCAATACAGGAGGATTCGAGAGCACCCTGCTCGTTCGAGCTTACAATTTAGAAGGGAGGGTCAAGTGAAACAAAAAATATCTGTGGGGATGAGCTGATGGAGAAAATGAAAATACATTTGTTGGGTGTGGGTAGCATAGGCTTCTCTGGAGAGGAGTGTTTTCAAGCATAGCCTAAAAGCTATTGAGTTGGAGATAATTGGACAGATTGAGTTAAGGAGTTTGATAGGATTGGAGAGGCTCTGGAAAAGTCCTGGAGGCGAGCATGGAAGGAAGTGACAAGGGAGCTAGAGAGCAGGAGGTCTTGAGAGGAACGAAGAGAACGATTACATGATGATATTTTGAGACTAGGCTAGTAATGTAGCTTGGGGTTAAATTGTGGTTGGCTTTGTAAGATAATTGTATTTTTGATTTGAATTTGTTTGCAAAGGTCTTAGCACCTTGCTTACCGTTCTCTGAACATGCAGGTGACTGGCTGTCTAGGCAACCTCCTCCTGAAGGATTCATCATCTCCCTTGTAACTCAATATAAATGTCCAAAAGACAATTCAGCTGCGCCTTTGGCTGTGTTCAATTTCAACAAATCTCCTCTCCAGCCTTCCCTGCACCCAGTATATCGTTGGGTCTAATTCTGGATACATCTTAAGAGGACATTTTTGATCCAGAAAATATTCTTTAAGAGCTCATGTTCAAGATTGATCCCAAAGAAGAACCACGTTGAAATCTACCGCTAGAGTTCTTGTTCTAATGGGTTTCTTCCTTCAAGGTATTACCTCTCTCCGAATTCCACTCAAGAACTCTCCAGCAAAACATTGTTAGCTTGGAAAAAACAGACTTACCCATGTTCCTATCCAGCCATGAAAGAACGTCCTTGTCTTGCTGGATTTCCAGTCCAGCTCTAACAGTGGCAAAAAAAATCTTTCTCCCATCACCTTCCAGGACGGCACCTAAGAGATGATGGCTCCTCCCTGCAGGAAACACAATCACATGACCGATTAAAAGGCCCCACCCATCCCCTTGTTCCCCAGTATTGATTGTGTTTCTCCAACACGACATGTTTTTTTTTTTTTTTTTTTCTAAACCTAGAGACCGGGGAGGGTCGAAGGTACCCCTGTGAGACAGGTCTAGGGAGGCCGGGGAGGGCTGAACTAACCTGTAGGCCTTCGGGTCCCACTCACAGGTCGCCCCAGGAGAGCATCAGCGCTCTGTGCTGCGGGGAGGCAAGCCATCGCTGATTGCTCGAGACCGCCGCCATTTCAAATCGCCCGGGAGAACGCCACGCTCCAAGCCTCGTTCTGAGAGGGGAACCACGTCACAGGAAGGAGCGGTTCCCGGTAGCGCAACCCGGAAGCTCCTGGGCAGCGTTGGCGGCGGTGGGTCGGCTTAAGTTAAGCCTGTTCGGAGGTTCCGGCAGCCAAGGCCCAGTCAACCCCCATCATGGAAGAGGATGGGAAGACGGATGCAACTGCTGGCAGATCCAGGTCGGGGATCGGTGAGTACTTATCCCCCTGGAAAGGGAGGAAGTTAGCAGCGAGAGTCCCTACTTCCAGGGAACGGTCAGAGCAGGATCTGACCCCCCTCTTGCTTGCTTCCTTCCTCCCCAGTACAAACCAGCAGTCTTAGGGGGAAGACAATGTAATGGTGTGCATCTTCCATGTCTTTTCAGAATCCCCCAGCGGAGCCCAGGACGCCTCTAGTCAGTCTCCTGACGCTACAGGGCACAGTTCCTCTAAGAAATGTGGGAATTGTAGGGAGAAACTCCCAAAATCCTATACTAAACCCCTCTGCTACAAATGTATTAATAATTTGGCAGGAAAGGAGGCTGCAACAATGATGAAGAGTTTTCTTGCATCTATGCAATCAAAAATGCTAGCAACAGTTAAAGCTTTCCGAGAGGCAGCCGGGCAGTCAGTACAAACTGATAGAGGAACCTACCCCCAGGGAGGGCACTTCTTCCCAAGATAGTTTATTCACTAAGGGTCCTAGTGCCTTCTTCACATCCACGCCGGTACCCCCCCGGGGTCGGGCAGAGGATGAAGAAAGTGACATAGTGAGTCTGACCAGGTCTAGACACAGCTCAGGGGAGGCAGATGGAGACACAGCTCAGGGGAGGCAGATGGAGACTCAGCTAGTCAGTCTCAGGAAGACTTGCGTCTTAAACACCTCTTTGCTGTAAAAGACCTTGAGAGTCTCCTCCAGGCCATTTATGCCACAGAGGAAATTCTGAGACCCCTAAGCCTAGCTCGGTACAGGATAAAGTCTATAGGGGTTTAGGTGACACCAAGTCTAGGGTATTCCCTCTACACCAGTCCCTTAAGGAATTAGTCCTACAGGAATGGAGAGATCCTGAAAGGAGAATTGTCAAACAAAAGACCTGGAAAAGAAGGTTTCCCTTTTCCCAGGAGGACGAGGAAGTATTTTTTAAGCTTCCTAGACTTGATGCAGCTTTATTACAAGTCACAAAATTGTCTGATCTCTGCTTTGAGGATGCAGGTGGTATCAAAAACTTGATGGACCGCAAAGCAGAATCTCTCCTTAGGAAGGCTTGGGAAGCTAATGCAGCAGCCCTAGGCCCAGCCTTGGCAGCGACATGTGTAGCCAGGAACACTGATATCTGGGTGGAAACACTCTCCGAGCATCTGGCTCAGAACTCGGACACTGAGGAGGTAGTAGAGTCCCTAACAGTCATCAGGAAGGCTATTGCCTACCTAGCGGAGCAGCAATTGAATCTGCAAAAGCTTCAGCTAAAACAGCAGCCTTGGTTAACTCAGCTAGGAAAGCTATCTGGATCAAGGCCTGGGAGGGGGATGCGACATCAAAAGGTAAACTGTGTGGCATTCTCTTTCAGGGTTCCCTTCTGTTTGGAAAAGACCTTGATGATGTCCTGGCGAGATCATCAGAAAAAGGCAAAAAATTCCCGGTTAAGCCTAAAAAAAAGGTTTCAGAAAGTTTTTTCGAGTGCCCCCATGGGCAAGCTAAACAGAAAAACAAAAAGGAACCCTTCAGGCGTTGGAACTTTGGGAAAGGGAATAAAAAGAACAACTTGCTTTTCCCTTCTCCTAAAGCCAGCGACAGTCTAAGTGACGCCCAGATCAGAGTAGGGGGTCGGCTGTCCCAGTTATTACCTCAGTGGGTAAAGATCTCGAACAGCCCTTACATTTGCCAAATTATTCAAGAAGGCTTCCGTCTAGAATTCATGGCAACACCCCCCTCTATGATCACCCTCACACATCTTCCCAGGGAGACCCTAAAAAGTTCTGCCCTTTTGGAAGGGATACAGGAGCTAGCCGAACAGCTAGTGATAGTACCAGTACCAAAAAATCAACAGTACCAGGGATTTTACTCCCATGTATTCGTAGTCCGCAAACCATCTGGAAAATACCGCCTAATAGTAAACTTAAGAAACCTGAACAAGTTTCTGACGTACAAAAAGTTTACTATGGAAAGTATCTATTCGGTAAGGAAAAACCTCATGAAGGGGGCTTTCTTGGTAACTCTAGATCTCAAAGATGCCTACCTTCATGTGCCGATTCACATAGATCATCAAGCTTTCCTAAGGTTTGCTATAGTGATGGAAGGGGAAACCCTCCATTGGCAGTTCAGGGCGCTCCCGTTCGGGCTAACTTCCAGCCCAAGGATATTTACAAAAATCCTAGCGGAAGCAGTGGCCTTTCTGCACCTTCAGGGTATATCTCTTATACCCTATCTGGACGATCTGCTGATCTCAGGTCAGTCTGCCATCCAGGTCACTAAGGATGCCAACAAAGTAGTGTCAGTCCTGAAGAGTCTAGGGTGGATAATAAACACAGAAAAATCCTCCTCCCAACCAGAACAGGTCAAGGCCTTTCTGGGATACATAGTGGACACCAGACAGTAGAGGCTCTTTTTGCCAGAGGACAAAGTGGCAAAACTAGCCTCAGCAGCAGGGGACCTAATAAAAAATCCTTGGCTCTCCAGAAGGGATGTTCTGAGAGTTTTAGGTCTCATGTCTGCAAGCATACCAGCAGTAATCTGGGCATAACTTCATGCCAGGACACTTCATTTCTTCTTCCTGTCCTCTTGACCAAAGAGTCCTTGGACCAAAAAATTCTTATCACCCCCCAGGTCCTGGTTTCCCTGGAATGGTGGACTTGTCACCAAAATCTGAAAGAAGGGCGACCATGGGCTCAGTGGAATCCAGTAAAGATTACCACGGATGCCAGCTCTTGGGGGTGGGGTGCCCACCTAGAAAAGAAGAAAGCACAGTGTCAATGGGACAGCTCACTAGCTCGCAGGTCATCCAATTACAGGGAGCTCAGAGCGGTGGGGGAAGCCTTAATAGCCTTCCAGGAAGATATCAAGGGCAGAGAAGTCAAAGTATGCTCCGACAATGCTACCACGGTAGCATACTTGAGTCATCAGGGAGGGACCAGGTCCAGCCCTCTACTAGAATTATCCAAGGAAATCTTGGAGTGGGCAGAAGGGAGAGTCCTCTCCATCTCGGCCATACACATAAAAGGGACAGGCAATATAGAAGCAGACTTCCTCAGCCGTCAGCGGCTGAGGCAGGAGGTATTTCTAACCCTGGTACAGTGCTTCGGAAATCCAGAAATAGACTTATTTGCCAACCGGCAAAACAGGAAGGTAAAGAGGTATTTCTCGATTATCCAGGAACTTCAGTCGGAGGGTCTGGATGCGCTATCCCAGACCTGGCACTTCGGGCTGGCTTACGCCTTCCCACCTGTGACGCTTATTCCGCGGTTCCTGCAGAAGCTCAGCAGGTCTCCCGGCAAAAGTCTTCTTTTAGCCTCATGGTAGCCAAGAAGAACTTGGTTTGCAAACCTAAGATCCATGGCGGTGGTAGAACCGCAAAAACTTCCGTACAGGGCAGATCTCCTCAGGCAGGGCCCAGTACTTCATCCAAAGCCGGAATTCTTTCAGCTGGCAGGTTGGTTAGTGAGCGCCAGATCTTGAAACGTAAAGGCTGCTCAGAGAAGGTCATTAGTACGCTTCTCCTGAGCAGAAAACCAGTAACTAGGAAAATGTATTCAAAAATTTGGAAGACCTTCTATTCCTGGGTTAAGGATAGACAGGTCACTTCAACTTCTATCCCAGTTATCCTGGACTTCCTCCAGGAGGGGGTAGACCTGGGGTTGAAAGTTAGTACCCTGCGGGTGCCAGGTAGCGGCCCTCTCAGTCTATCTCGATCGAAGATTGGCTAAAGAGGACCTCATTAAACGTTTTTTGTTAGCAAGAGAGAGTCTCTCCAGTCCAAAAATTTAGTTGTCCGCCTTGGGACTTAACAAGGGTGTTAGAGGCGTTCTCTATTCACCCATTTGAACCCATTGAAGAGGTTTCACTTAAATTTCTAACCCTAAGGTTGACCTTTTTGTTAGCCATTACTTCGGCCAGGAGGATAGGGGACTTGCAGGCGCTGTCCATGAAAGAACCCTTCCTGAGGGTACAGGCAGATAGGATCACTCTTAGAGCAGACCCCCTGTACCTACCAAAAGTGGCATCCTTATTTCATAGGACGCAAGACATAATATTGCCGTCCTTTTGTTCTGAACCCAAGAACGAAAAAAGAAAGTTTCACTGTCTAGACGTTAGAAGGTGTCTTCTCACTTATCTGGAGAAAACATAGAGCTTTAGGAGGTCTAATCATCTATTAGTTCTACATGCTGGGCCCAGGAAGGGACTGCAGGCATCAAAAGCCCCAGTCTCCAGGTGGATAAGAGAAGCTATAGCAGGGGCTTATGTATGCACGGGAGTGGCAGCCCCTACTAATATCAAGGCTCATTCTACTAGATCCTTAGCAACTTCCTGGGCTGAGAAAGCAGGGGCCTCCTGGGAACAAATCCGCAGCGCGGCCACCTGGTCCAGCCATCATACATTCCTGAAGCACTATCGTGTGGAAATGTTGTCACAGCAAGACTTAGCCTTTGGTCGAAAGGTTCTACAAGCTGTGGTCCCACCCTGAAGGTAGGCCTGTGTTTCCTTGATCATCCTCTCA